>NC_091822.1:187107908-187407908 GCF_038994185.2 Dermacentor albipictus | reverse complement strand
ACGAAATCGCCTTGCGCCGCGTCCATGTTTACTGAACAAAGAATTTATAGCGTAAGCGAAGTGTGGGATCTGAGCACGCGAGAGGGGGGAAAATGGTTTGGGCGTTCGCGATAAATATGAAATGAATGAGACATTTGCAGCAATTTTTCGTCTGATCGCCAGCGTGGGACGGTCAGCCTTCGTGGTTCTCGAGAACGAGAATGATGGCTCGGCGGCTACGCTGGTATACGACGGCATCGTTTGTTTATACCTGCAACTCCGGGTAAAAAAAAAATAAAGTCCCAAGCTAGTGAGCAATAAACGTCGTAGAATTTCAATCTTTCAAGACACAAAGTTTACGGATTGCTCAAGCAAAAATAGTATTTGTCGCTAGAGCTTTCAGCGCCATTTATGTTTTTTATCATGAGTAGCACGCTAAATAAAAGAGAACTCTTCACACACCGCCTTCAAAAGGACAAACTGTCCAAACGTTATATGACGTGGCAGTGTCTCTGATAACTATAGTATATTCGGGGTATGACAAGTTGAAATCAGCCGCAACGACCGATGTTGAATTTATCACTGTCGAACGCAGCGCCAAACTCGGGAAGCGACGAAATTGGACACCGTCGCGCCAGCGGCGCCGCGCCAACTGCGAAGAGGCCAAGTTTTTGTTCGTTCGCATGCTGCATTGTTACTGTTTTGAAAAGTGCGGATTTTTTCTTCGGTTTCAAAAATTTCGATGTCACAGCAGACCTGGCTTTAGCATCCGTCACGGACTTCACAAAGAGGTAAGCACTTTTACTTATTACTGTCATTGTATATGTCAATTTTGATGCAAACCTACGGCGCTCACGTTTTTGCGCCATTGCAAAGCACACGAAATCTCCTCGTTGTATATATGTATCAGTTTGCGTAACAAGTGAAGTTCTTACGAAACGTTACCGCACCGCCGCAGCTTCTATTGAGCTGTTAGCTGGAATGACAGCAAAGTAATTACACACATACGCTGCGTTTTCTCGCTCAAGCATGGTACTCCGTCGTGCGTGGCTTATATTCTGACTGCTCTTGTAGAAGTCGCGGGGCGCTTTTTTTTTCTTTTTCTTTGTTGTTGCTGGGTGTACGTCGGAGAGACTTACTCGCGTATGCTGCGCTCGTGCTCAGTCAGTCGTGACGTATTATTTCTCGCGCCTTACGGCGCTCTACCTTCAAATAATATCACTGATTTTCCCGAGGGAACAGTGGGGGCCTAGTAGAGACCGGGCTTGCTCTCTTGGAGCAGGATCTTCGCGCATGCCCGGCTCTTTTGTTGTTTCCGGCGTACAATCTGTTTCGCACTTAGGGAAAAACTCGGAGCGCCTATCGCGATGCGGCGAGCGCTTGAGTCAGGCGACGGCAGCAGCGCGCGCAGGCGTAGGTGCTCGAGTGGCGGGGTCTTGAGCGGCGCCGTCTGCTACGGCAACGCGCGCTGGCCGCATTGTCAGGAAGCGTGCTACTGTCAGAGGCAGTGCGCCGATGTCATCGTTACTGCGTGAAATGAGCCGGTATTCTTTACTAAGCGTTGTGCGACGCCCCCTGATGCGCCTCGATGGTAAGTTCATCGCTGAAAGGTGCAGGACAGTCATAGACGACGTACTGATTCCATACATTCTTGACGGCCCATTCCTGGAACGCGACTATATATTCTAACACGATGGCCGCCGATCCACACTGCTCGTGTTGTGCAAGAACTGCTGGGAGAGCGCGCCGTTACTCTCTTGGAGTGGCCGCCTCAATCCCCGGGCGCCAACATCATTTAATATGTCTGGGGCTCGTTGAAAGTATCGCTGGCGCACCATTCCCTCTATCAGTCGCCCGAGGATAGGCTTCGATCCACCATTGTCAGCGACGGAGATGTGCGGCGAATGAACACATCGCTGATCAAGTCACTCTACACTGCACTGCCTTCCAGCATGAGCGCTGTCATCGCTGCCGCTGGGGACATGACGAGGCACTAACTGAAGTTCGAAGCGTGACGTGTCCGATTCCCCGCCGGCGGGCAGAGTCTGTCTGGTGTAGTGAATGATTGTCGAGAAAAATCACTTTCAGCTCATTGTCTTAAAACATTCCTTTATTCGTATCCGTTTATTTCATCGTGTTCGACCCTCATAGTTATCATTGTTGTGTGCTTTATTTTCCTTTCGAGTCAAATAAAGACTGAGTACGTTGCGCGCACATCTTGGTGCGTCTCGTCGCTGCGTATTACGGTAGCACACACAGTGAAGAAATATACGTGCACGCGCTCAGTACCCCTGCCTTTCGAAATAACAAACGAAGCATGCTGTCAAAAGAAGTTTGTGGAACTCCAATATCGCCAATGAAGGGCTCAGAGTTTGGCGTCGCACAACATTTAGTAAAGAATATCAGCTCAGTTCCCGAAGTAACGATGAAATCAGTGCACTGCCAGCACGCGTCCCGACAATGCGGCCAGCGCGCGCCGCCGTAGCAGACGACGCAGATCACGACTCCGCCCCTCGAGCGTATGCGCCTGCTCGAGCTGCTGCCGCCGCAAGACTCCATTGCCTGCCGCATCGCGACGCAATACGTTCCGAGTTTTCCCCTAAGTGTGAAACAGACTGTACATGTCACTTTTTTGGTTTGTTTTCGTGTCCTCACCTGTACAGGTAATTTTCTAACGCTGTTTCAACGCCGAATTGGCACAGTGTTTATAAGGGGCGACGGCGTAGCCCGCTATTGTGTGAACAATAAATTGACATGCCGGTTTCCCTAAAAATTCATATGGTGCCTAGAGGGGGAGTTGTTATCGGGGCGACGAAGAAGTAAGCCATTGTCATCGTAATCACAGTGTAATCAGTGAGTTTCACTATTGCCGCTTGAGCCTTGTTACGCTCAAGGCTTAGAAGACGAAAAAGTCTGCCGATTTTAATAGCGCGCGCTAAGAAGAAATTTTACATGCTTTTTGTGGGGGCGTGTGCGTTTTGTTTATTAGTGTGGTTGACAAGAGCGTTAATAATTTCACAGGTGGAGACGTCCATGAATAATGGCATGTTCAACTGTGCCACAGGACATCACCGGTGCGCTCAGAGGGCGCTGCAAGGAGTGCGAATGCAATGGCTTTCAGCGCCTTGTTGATCTAGTTGCCCATGAAAAAGTACCTATTGGCTGGTGCATTCTCTGTGGGCACTCGCCTGTCTCACATGGAGCTCTCGTCAACCTCTATGAGGGTGCACAAGAAGGTAAGTATTACTCAGTTGATATACAAATTCCCAAAATTTCAACTGCCTTGTTTTAGGTTGGCAGCACACTGTCATGCCTGTAACCAACAAGCAAACTTCCTGACATATGGAGGTTTTGTATGTTTATGCATATCCTCTTAGGGTCAGCCCCTTTGGCCGCAGGGTCAGTACCTTCGGCCAAAAAAGCTGAATTTGCCCTGATCTCATTGGTAAGCATTCTTTATGCTCAACGTGCTAACACGCCTTCGCTCACGTGCTAGTCCATACTTTAGCACATTTGTAAAAATCAGTCATTGATCTAGTCACATTTATGCTTTGGCAAAAAATATAGTTTGCAACTTAGATGCCATTTTGTTTAGTTTTGCTGAAGTTGTAGATACCTATTTAAGGAATTGAGTAGCTACCAGTTCTGGCAAATGCTAGAGGGCATTTTGCTGCAGTGCAGTGAACCAAAGTTTCTTTTCAAGGAGACACATGAACGAGGTGTGCCTATTCCTGGCCCTTGTATCATCGCCCAAGATGGACACAAAGTCGTCTGCAAGGGCCACACCATTGATCTGGCTGCGGGATCATCTCTGGAGCATGCTCTAATCATTTGCGTAACACTTTATTTTATCTTGGATATCACGTACCCAAATGCATTTGGTCAAACTTTGGGTTTGGTCCAGACTGCATCAGCTAAGAGGGAGCCTTTTCCACGCTGCTTGATGTCACACAAACTTACGCTGTGTTTAAAACAGTTGAAACATCCTGCAAGAACTCGTTAGCTGACGAGATGCTGTATGTAAGATCTCCTTTTTTCTTTGAGCGCAAACAATGCAAAGAGGTAGCAGTGACTCACACAAACCTACAAACTAAAGGACAGCTGTTGGGTTTGGTAGTTCTAAAAACGCATTGCTTAAAGTTGTGGTCAGTCATAACAGCTTTGCTTTAAGCATGTGCACGCATTGTCACCACATTTAGGGCAACTGTTTATTGGTCTATTTTCTTTTTTGACTTTGGGCGACAAATGTCAGGTGTGATTTTTTGCAAGTGTATGCGGCATACCCAAAGCGATACTGTTGCACTTTGTAGAAAAATGCGTGTTGCTACAGTGCGGCATAACAACACTTATGAGGCTCGCATTAAATACATTACTTTTTCTAGATTAAAAAAGAAAATAGCTGTCATATCAGCAAATTTGCAGTGTCATTTTCTAAGCTCGTAGCTAAACATTGATATTCGTAGTTATTTGTTGTGCGTATGTTGTAATGGCAAAATTGCAGCCATCCACCAATGATAACTTTTCCACTTATTAAGAATTGCCAAACCCGCTGTTTCAAATATTGGTCCTGAACATTCGAGCCCAAATTTCGACCAATAACACATTCGTTGGGTGAACTAGAATAACCAAGTCTTGTGTCACAGTTCCAGGATATTCTGATTATAAAGACTTAATATTGTGTCTACAAGAAATTGTGTTAAGCTGCAGTTTTTAATTAGTGTATATGTGCTACAAATATAAATGAACAAGCCAATTTGTGAATGGAGCTTATTATTAAGATGTCAGGAAAACTGACATTACTGAAATGCCATTTCTTATGACAAATTTTTAAACTACGAAAGGCTGTTTTTAATTTCAAACCTTTTTGATATGACATCCTGCATAAAAATTAAGCATTGTCAAATGCTACATGAGGCTAGTAGGCAGTTTTTTGTTTTTTTGAGCAAGGTCTGTACCTGCCCTTCAGTTTACAAGTTGTGAATGACTTGCAAGTTGTCTTATCTATAGTCAGAGAAATGCTTTTTGGAGGAAAAGTGTGTCCTCATATACAGGGCTTGCAACATGAGAGTAGTATTTTGTGATTGCTGAAAGTTAGTGTTTCTATCGGCTGTTTTGAATGTTTTCTTGCTGTATAACAGTTTTAGATGCAGAGGCAGCCCTTCCCTTCTAAGCATGTAAAGGTTAAAAAAGAATTTCGACCTCTTATATGAAGCATTCCCGTCAGCCTTCATTTTAGTGGCAACACATCTTGTTCTTTTCTCTTTGTAGCCTTCTGAATTACTCCTTGTTCTCTGTGGTCGATGCAGTGGAATAGCTGTTTAGTGCTTGTGCTTGCTTGGCTCTGGTGAGCGTTGTTATGGCAATTTAGGAAGCTACCTTGCTTGCTTTAGTGGTTTTGATAAAATTCATGATACAGCAGGAAATGCTGAGTAGCGGTAAATTGTAATCTGTTATAACTAATAGCTAATGCTGGAAGGTTAATGCCTGCCTGCACATTTAGTTTGAAGCAATGTCTGTACCTGTTTTTAAGACTACAAGCTGCCCTATAGTTTCGTCTTATCTAGTCGGGCAGAAAAGTCCATTTGGAGGAAGCTGTGTCCTTTTAATGCTTTATGAGTTATCTATTTCTTTAGCACTACCTTGTTGTAGTAGTGGTGCTAAGACATCTAGATATGTTTGAATATTTTGTGTTATCAGAATGTTACGTTTTGTTGGGCGCGACTTTGATTATTATATATGCTATTATCGTTTTTAATGCACAGGAAGAACTCTGCTTTTTATTATTTAGCGTTCTTTTTAATGATTCCAGATTGTATTGATGGCATGCAGTAGGCTTCATTGTTCATTGCTGTTGAGTATGGGTCTCTTGATTGTTTAGTTTGCAATGATGTTTTTGCATTGTTGCGGTTCTGAACGATTATGTAAAAGTTTTTATGTAATAAAATATCAAATAGAGCATCTGTGTAATTATTACAGTAGTGTTTCGTACTACTGAATAAGTGTATTTCCATTTTAAAACAGCAGGACTCTGTTTTTGGCAACATTTTCCGGGAAGACTTCTAGCAGAATTCTTTACAGGGGGACTTCCTGCCATTTATTACTACATAGATGACCTGGCTAGCTGAAATAGTGTTGCACATATTATATATATGTGGTATTGTTCCAGGAAAAATAGCAGTCAATTTATACAAAACGGCACTCCAGGAATAAATATGCGGAACATGGTTTTACTTATACCATTCTTCACTGAAGAGGAACATTGTTCCACACATTAGTGTGTGGAACGTGGTTTCTCTTACATCATTGTAAACTTAAGAGCAACAATGTTCTTCATATTTAAAATTTATCCAGCTCCCGTGTTACTCATATATAAGGGGAACTTTTTTGCAAAAAAGTTGCCCTTACTAAGAGGAACCTATGTGTAACCAGATTAAGAGTGTAGGACGTGATCTGAGATCGTCAGGGGGACCGTCTTTTTTGAAGGGTTACTTTCCTTCGATCTCTGTTCATTCCTAGTCATTGGACATTGGAAGAGTGAACTAACCCAACGATAACGGGGTCGCGGTTTTTTTCGAGCCAATAACAAAGGACAAGAAAGAATTGACTATGAAAAGAAGCTTTGCAAGAGACCTCACAAAGCCAAAAATTTTAAATCCTGGGGTTTTACATGTTAAACCCACGATTTGATTATGAGGTGTGCAGCAAGGGGGTACTCTGGATTAATTTTGACCACCAAGGGATCTTTAACTCGCCCCCAATGCCTGGGACACTGGCCATGTTTTGCCTCTTGCCCCAACGAAATGCGGTAGTCGCGGTCGACATTTGATTCCACGACTTCGTGCTTAGCAGCTCAACACCATAGCCTTAGCGGCTACGGTGTTGCGCTATGGTGTTGCCATTGCGGCGGGTAAGTCGCAAACTTTTCGAATAGTGTTCTGTTCATGGTCGCGAAATTGAAAACTGAAACACTCGTTCAGCGTGATCTGTGTTGGAAAAATTGTGGCAGTCCTTTGAGTCTGTCTTTGTAGGCTAGGAACATGTCGAGTGAGTACAGCGCGATGTGTTAGGATGAATTTACTATATTTTTCTACGTTCGAGATGAATGTGGATCGCTTGTTAGTGAGTTAATCATTTCACGGATACAACGGCTCAGCTGCGTACCCCTGTGTGCATAGAGCACAAATTTTATGAGAACCAAAGTGATCAGATAAAGAACGGAGATAATAGGAAAGTATAAATTAAAGTCAGCTTTGTAACTTCTTGTAATCACATTCTGATTTGTTCACAATTACACAAGTTATTTTAAATTTATTAAAATTATAAGTTTCAAGGCTTCCTTTGTAGCTTCAGCTGTGCCAACTGCTGTCAACAAGGAAGGATGTCTTCGAACCGAATCAAATCTTTCCGAGGTAAAACACCAATGCAATCTCAATTGTTTATCTTTTGGCTATTGATATACCAACAGGTAGCGGAAGGCTGAATTGCGCTTCGCTATGGATCCATCTAATATTCAGATCAGTTAGGTGTTCAACAACGTCAAAAAGTCGATTCGAGTCCTCTATTGACGACGAAGTCCTGTCGTCGACTTCACTCAAAGCATTAGCTGACCGGGCAAAGACAGCGTTAGAGCTGGTGAGGTCAGCCAGACTATGAATGAGCGAGTTCTTGTAAGCCAAGCTTACAAGAACTGCTGACCGGGCAAAGACAGCGTTACAGCTGGTGAGGTCAGCCAGACTATGAATCAGCAAGTTCTTGTAAGCCAAGCTTACAAGAACTGCTGACCAGGCAAAGACAGCGTTAGAGCTGGTGAGATCAGCCAGACTATGAATCAGCGAGTTCTTGTAAGCCAAGCCAAGCATGGTTCGTCCGACTTCATCCCGACAGGCCAACTTGACCAACTTACTGTAGGGTTCATGTAAAAGCCCTCTTTTAATTCGGAAAATGCACTGCTTGAAAACTATGAGTATTTCTTTCTCGGAGTTGATTCAAATCACGGATTATATTTGACCAATGGCTTTTTTCTAGATGCCACAGATGGAATCATGAGAGGCATCTTGCCACGATGAGAGGGAGCCGAGGCCCGGTGAGAAAGCAGGAAGCAGCTTTCCGAAAAGCAAGTGTCAATAACATTGGAATTTTAAGCAATGCACAGGAAAAAAAAGGAACCGTGGCAGGGAAGCAGAAAATGAAAAGCAGGTGGGAATGAAAGGTCACAAGCGAGAGAAGGTTTCCGTCATCCCCTACATGAGTCGGATTTTCCATCAATTAAAGGATGCATGCCAACATGTAGGTGTCGAAGAAGTGTTTTTTTCCGCTCCGCATAAACTGTCCTACCTTTCCCGAGATACCCGTCTTTTAAGAAAACAGAGAGGCGTGGATTGTTGATCGTGCATTGCGCAAGCCAAGTAGTTTACAAGGTTTCCCTTTCAGGTGGCAGATGCGATGTATAGGCCACACGGGAAGCTCCTGAAACGACCGGATGCATGAGAACAATCTCTATGCACGCAATGGTAGAGAAGGTGTTTTAGCCTTTAACTGTCAGACTTGTGGTTGCACTCCCTTGTTTGAATGAACCAAGATCATCGGCAGATACCAGGATCAATGCACACGTGCAATTATTGAAGCTGCTGAGATGGAGCATAAAGGCACACCACACCGCTTCTCCTTGTCTGTGTTCTTAGTCTTTTTGGTACTCGTTCGATAATAAGTTGCGCTGTTATCATGCAAAATCATCTTGACCAATCTTTGACGTCACTAAGTGAAATTTCATGTATTCTTAATTCTCACTGACGAACAGAGAACGTCCCATGAGACAGAGAAAGTGAGAGAGTAATAGAAGAGAGGAAAGGCAGGGTTTGTAGGAAAGTTAATACACCATCCTTCCGTACCTAGATGTGAAACAAAAGAGAAAAGGGAGGGGGAGTACGAAAATCCATAGAAAATGTATTTTGATTGATTTATTTAGAAATACTGTTAGCCCTCTCTTGAGGGTCATTACATGGAAGGAGAACATTCTGCATACAGCATTTTACGCATAAGCACACACTAATACACTTATATGCATAAGATAAGTAACACAACGAAACAGCAACACCATAGCTGAAGCTGATCAAACTAATCATCAGAATGATTGATATAAATGCACATCAAGTAAACGCATGAATTCAGAAATATAATTTGTATTGACCACATATTTCAGAAGGCCATTCCATGCCTCAATGGCACTAGGAAAAAGAAAATACGGAAACACATTCGTTCGAGTGAAATAAGGTTGAAGCCCTCACGTATGATTCGCCGTCTCACATCGCTTCCCAGGCAATAGTAGGCAGTCATTTTTGTTAATCCTAAAATTGCCTTCCATAAATTGAAAACGAAACTTAATTCTACTTTTAAACCTGCGTTTGTTTAGCGATTCTAAATCACGTATTCTTAACATCGCTGTAACTGATCGAGTCACCTTTGTGTACTTTGAACATAGAAAACGGGTCGCAAGACGTTGTATTCATTCTAACTTATTTTTGAATATTTTCTGATGAGGAGTCTAGACAACACTGGCACATTCAAGTATCGGTCGTATAAACGTCTTAAAAGCAATAGGCTTTACGTCCCTACTTGTGCCTGGCAGTTTTTCTCTTAGAAAGTGTAGCATCCGTGATGCTTTGGAGCATACATTATCAATGTGTTTATGCCACTTTAAGTTATGCGTAATTGTAACACCAAGGTACTTGAAGGTATCTACTGTCAACAAGGCGTGATTGACGATATGATAATCAAATGGAATTATATTTTTCTTTTTCGAAATGTGAGTAATTGTTGACTTTGAGTCGCTTATTTTCATTCCCCAAGTGCAACGCCTGTAGACACTGGTTAACTTTTATCTGATCATACCCATTAGCTATTTATGCGTAAATTAAACACTCGTCTGCAAACAGTTTGATATTTAGAGGAGGCTTTGCTATCTCTGCAATATCATTGTTATGTGTATTCTCTTATTTTCTGCAGTTTGCGTAACATGTCTTATATTGTATTATAAATGAAAGAGTACCCTCACGCACATTTCGTTTGAGGACAGCGTCTTTCACGTTTCTTCATGACTTACTGCGCGTTTATGAAACGTTTTGTTTTCTATGGTCAGCAAAAAAAAAAAACACAGCAGCAGTTAATCTTTCGTTATTTCTGTTAAGAAGGCTAGATATAGCTCAGAGTCAACTCGGATAAAGAACGTACTTTTCTGACGACGTAAAAAATAAATAAATAAATTAGTAAAAGCTAATAAATAAATTAGCGGGTAAGTTTGCGCTTTTTGCCAGAGGAAATATTTAGGTACGTTTAGAGAGGTCGACTTGACCCACGTGGAAAATAATATTGATAAGAGACTCCTGCAAGAATACGACTTATCCCTCCACTACCACCTATCACTTCCTGTACGAATACAAACTCTCACTCGAAATTTCAATGCTATTTATCTGAGATGTCAATGGTGCACGTCTATTCGAAAGTACACAATAAGTGAATGAAAGCAGATTTTGGATGTGTTTCCGCTAGGTTTCTTTTTCTCATAATTTTATTACTGACTAAAAAGTACAGGTATTCCACTTCGCAACATACGTGCTTTGAACAACGGCCTTGTGTAGTATTTGGACATAAAAACGATGCTTCTTATTTGCTCGTAGAAATTCATCTTCCTTGCTATGTCGTTCCAAAGGTTCGAGTAGTCTGTAGCAGAAATATCGTCATTTTGAAAGTAAATGAGCTAGAATACTTGCTGCCCTTCACTCTAGCTGCGGCGCATTCGCTGGACAAGTAATGCCGTTCTGCGATACAAAAACAAGTTCCTGTTCGATACTGACGCTACTGTGTGCTTACAGTGCCCGTTTAGGTCGCACATCATGATTCGTACAACATAATACAGAAAAGCCCAAGTTTTTGGGTAACCAGGAGGCTAGACTGCGATGACAAAATCTTAGAGACCAACGCCAACGCGTGATAGAGAAGGTGGTCTGGGTTGTTTGACACCAGGCCGTGAAACGAATCCTCTACTTGTTAGGTCAGGGTGGCCATAGCATTTATGCTTGTCATTTTACGTGCCTTAAAATAAAGAACGTTCAGGGCGCTTAATTTAATGTAAGGCAATGGCTTCAAAAATTACATGGGCTCACAGGTCGCTCACGTGCATGCCGAGTCGCCATGTATTCCTACTGTTGCAGAAACTTCCCCACAGTACTTTCATCACTTGAGAGTAAACCAGGACTCGGTTGCCGTAAGCAGTTGCGTTTCAATGGGGACAATGTGCAATAACTTTAATTCACCTGGCGCTCGTCGAGGAACTCCAGTCGGTCGAAATTATTCCAGAGAAATGCAGTCTGTTCCTTCATAGCGTTATAGTTTATTTCGACCATTACACACCATAAATCAATCAACAGTGTCGAACGCAAGATCAAACATTCTCTTTCATATTCGTCCCAACTGTACAGTGCGATCCACTGATAAAGAGAAGATTATAACGTGCCCTTCTTACTTTGTTGACGGTTTATACTTGCATGATACCGGCTGAAGCAACGTATATGTAGCGCACAGCTTAGAAGAAACCTGCAAGCGCCATGAACGACTAGTCATGTGCAGCAAAACCGGATGGTCGTATGCCTGCCAGGAGGCTAATTGGCACGTTCTCTGTTCGCTTCAACAGTGCACCTCACTGTGCACAGCTGTCATGCATATATGTAGTGCGAACAAACTACATTATTTGTGAATCAAGCATACGCAGAGACTTCAAAAGAGCTCCTGAGGCTTAACGTTATTGTAAAATGGGGTATGGTGCCGAGTGAGGTGGAAAAAAAAATAAACGACATTTCGGCCTTCCCACCAACGGGGCTTCCTTGTTTGGGCCGCTAAGTAACATTTAGTTAAGATTCCTTTGCCTTGAATGACCAGGAGTGTTCCCCTTCATGATTATTGTTTCCGACCAGACAAGCTTTAATCAGGCTCGAGGTATGTCTTTACTTCTTTGTCTTCGCGAAAGAAGTTAATGTAACAGCTGTGTGCAATGAAGTTAAATCCATTCGGTGGCAAACTCACATTCCAAGCAAGCGAGAGTTCGCAGTTGTAGATGCCGCAGGTCAGCTGAGCAGAGAGAAGTCGGAGAGAGGGAAACTCTGAGGGGAAAGTAGTTTGTTTACCGCTTCACGGAGTACGATCTGCACAAAAAAAAGAGCTTTCCACGAGGGTTGCTCGATGGTGCAGCAGTTTTCGAGTAACGCAAGTACAAAGTCACCTAGCCCGTCCGTCTTTTCTGGTTGAGCCTCGCACTCACAGAGGGGTTTAATCTCGAAGTAATTGGCTGTGTGCGGATACTCTGTTTGCTTACCTTCGTATACTCCCTAATAAGCGGAGCTGAGTAAACAAGCTTAGACACGCTAAAAACGAAAACAAGGAGTCTCTACACGCTCCAGGGCGTATAGTCATCTGACCAGTTTCCTATCAACATCACTTGCACTAGAGTAAGCATCTTTTCGACACTCGCCGCATGTCGTTTTTCCATTGCTTTGTTCAATTTCATTTTATTATTACCTTGTTATTATCGATATTTTGTTTCTTTCATACCTCCCAGCACCTGTGAGTGCTTTCTCCCAAACTCCTCGCTGTGTCTCTTCTACCTTTTCGCAGGTTGTATCTCTTCGTTCTGCAACGAATGGGCGTAAACTTGGTGAACTTGGCAACTTGAATTCCTACCATGACTAAATGCTAAAAACAAATCTAATTAAGGATGCTTTATTTCTAGACACGAGGTCGTTGTCCATCATGCTTCTCATGCGAATCACATTGTGTGTGTGTGTGTGTGTGCGTGTGCGTGCGCGTGCGTGCGTGCGTGCGTGTGTATGTGCGTGTGTGTGCGTGTGTGTGTGTGCGTGTGTGTGTGTGTGCGTGTGTGTGTGTGTGTGTGTGTGTGCGCGCGCGCGTGTGTGCGTGTGTGTGTGTGTGTGTGTGTGTGTGCGTGTGTGTGTGTGGTGTGTGTGTGAAGCATTCAAAAATAGTGCTCTGCTGTTGCGAACTTGTTTCCGTCATACGTTTCATCTTACCTAAAGTCACAGTGGAGAATGAACAACTCTTGAAGCGTTACACTTTTGCATAGTGTTTTAGAAGTCAGTAATACCTAACGAGAAAAAAGAACTGAGAAAACGAAACATAGCACAATGGAAGGGCAACATAAATTTTTCGTAAAGCTCAAGGTTTTAACATCATTCGTGCCTTTAGAGATCCAGGGCTCGATTCCTTGTAAGATGCATTTTTCAAACTTTGAAACGTAAGGTGAGTTTGTTGGTGGGCTATAGTTGATATATGCTCTTAAGAAAAACAAACTTGGAGTTGTTCCACTATGTGAAGTTGGAAGGCCAGCGAATCTGTTTACCGCACGACACTGAGGTGATCCATAACATTGACCAAAGGTACGAATATATTTATTGTCTTAACCTGCGGTCATCGGCGTGACTAGGTACGCATACACGTTCTCGTTTCCGAATTGTATGTGTCCGTCACGTAAGATAACGAATGGCTCAGACCCCCTTAGGCCATGGCTCATCCCCCCGTACACTCGGCCTCTCCTTACGACGACAGAAGAGAAGTGAAATTCTACGCTGCAATAATAATAATATTTGGGGTTTTACGTGCCAAAACCACTTTCTGATTATGAGGCACGCCGTAGTGGAGGACGCCGGAAATTTTTGACCACCTGGGGTTCTTTAACGTGCACCTAAATGTAAGCACACGGGTGTTTTCGCATTTCGCCCCACTCGAAATGCGGCCACCGTGGCCGGGATTCGATCCCACGACCTCGTGCTCAGCATCCCAACACCATAGCCACTGAGCAACCACGGCGGGTTCTACGCTGCAATGATAAGCGACAATGGAGTCAGGTGTTTAAGACATTGGTAGAGCCTTTGCTGATAATTTTTTTGTACAACGGAGGCCGTTGTGAAAGAAGACGACGAACGCACGAGCAGTGGCACTTGCACGTTTGCGATGCATGTGCCGATAATTTTTTACCAGTCCTTTCCGTAAAATTTTTACAAAAAATTCTTTTTTTCAAAAAAAAAACATCTTTTCTTACCCTTGTGCCTGGGACCTCTTCGGGTCCCACGTGTGACAAGGGTACTTCAAGGGTGCGTTACAGGTCCCCGAGCCCACAGGGGCATGTGCCATTGTGCTTGGACTCTTCCTGAACTATCAGCAGGATTGGCCCACATGATGACTTGTTTTGTCGACATCTCGAGGGGACACATTTTTCCCCAGATCCTAGCCATAGACGGCTTCGCTGTAGAAACAGTGTAAAAATGCTAAGACAAAGAGAAAAAAAGAGAAACAGACAGTGTTCGTATGAAAGGCCGTGGGTGAAACCGATAAAAAGGATAAAACCAGAGGATACAGTGAGCAGAGCTTGCCGGTTGGCTCGTAAGTGCGTAAATAAAACTAGAAGTATGAACGTATGTGTTCAGCATTCTACAACTACGACTAGGAAATGACAATTTTTTTTATTTCCATCGTCACTCAGTTCAGTAACTTTCTTGAGTTTCTCGCGGAGCATCAAAATTGTCGAAGAAAAGAAAACCAGAACACCAAACAAAATACATAAATCAGGCTATTTGTTTTCTGCGATAAATCACTCACAGAAACCAAAATTCTCCGACACTCGCCTACATGGACATAAACAGTAGCTGCTATAAAGACGCGGCTGCTTTACGCAAAGGACGCTGGATTGTGCGACAAATTCTGACTTGGTGATCCTGAGCGATGCATGATGTTGCATGTCTCTGCATGTCATACTGACAGTGAGGGTGATTATACGGCGACTTTTCAGACTGCGTGATAGTGCCCACACAGAAAGCTGCATGTTGCTCATTGATACCTTCATTATGTCTAGTGATTTGTTGTTTACAGTCTCTGATACCGACCAAGCAAGCGGTAAACACCCGCTGATATCCCCTGGCGAAGCTCCCTGTCTTTCCTTCACTGTATATATATATATATATATATATATATATATATATATATATATATAAATATATATATATATATATATATATATATATATATATATATATATATATGTGTGTGTGTGTGTGTGTGTGTGTGTGTGTGTGTGTGTGTGTGTGTGTGTGTGTGTGTGTGTGTGTGTGTGTGTGTGTGTGTGTGTGTGTAAATTCGTGGAGTCATAAACTTCAACGACACTGGCCATCCATCATAGTTCTCGCTTTGAACTTAAGCTGGAACAATGCGCTGTCCAAACCCCAAGTTCCCGAACATCCTGTGCAACTTAGAACGAAACGAAATGGAAGTTTCGCAGAAACTTCAGAATACGTTTCACTGCTTACGAGGAAGCGTAAACGACTAGAACACCGTTCTTTCTTTTACTCAGCGCAAGAAACCTGCATAAATTTTCTCTCAATCTCGGCATAGCGGCTATGGTGCCTCGCTGTTACTACGAGGCCAGGCAGGGTATCGTGACGCTTGGCTGGCTCCCATCAAAATGCTAATCAGGAACCGTGTTCTCTCAGGGCGTCTCCTTATGACAGCCATGGCCGGTAAAGTTTCCTTTCGCAGAACGACCCTCTGGTGCGTCACCTTTGGTGGTTATTCTTTTGACTTGATTTTCAGGTGTTTTCTTTAGCGCTGGTGTGTTTCTCTTTGCGAAAGTCTGCTTTGGTAACGTTACGTATTGCTGTACTCTGGGAAAGTGTTCGCCAAACTTCCCTAGAACGAGAAGAGCTGCCACCCACGCGACAATGCGTCGACAGAGAAACAATACTCGGTCGTTTTTCGAGCCAGTTGTCGGAAGCGCTTGGTAAAAGTTTGCAGAGTTGTCGATTTCTCCCGTGCTGAACTCGTTTACAACACACAGGGAGTCCTGTCAACCCACCTAACTTCGCGCGAGATGATTGCTTTCATTTGCAAACTGCCCCAACCTGTATGCAACCTATTTAAGTACTGTGACACTGCCTCCCCAACTTTGTGCAACCTTCTTCAATTTTGTGCACACGACTTTTGGCGAAAGGTTTCAAGAGTCGTCGGGCTCAGTATTTCCCACATCGGAGGCCACAGCGTTTTGTGAAAGGCTGGCACGAGCGACTTGACATTGCTGTCATCCTAAAACAATTGAAGCTGCGCAGCATATATATATATATATATATATATATATATATATATATATATATATATATATATATATATATATATATATATATATAAACGAGAGGAAAGGGGGTTGAGGTTGACCAAGGGGCCCAATTTTTATTAGACATTTCATCAGAAGCCAACAAACACTGACACCAAGGAGAACATAGGGGAAATTTGATGTGCTTAATAAATGCAATGAAGAAACGATAAATAAATGGAAATCAAAGAGGATGAAAAAAACAACTTGGCGCAGGTGGGAACCGAACGCACAACCTTCGCATTTTGCGTGCGATGCTCTACCAATTGAGCTACCGTGGCGTTGTGTCCCCATCCACTTTTTTGGGGTATTTATGTGTTCGACTAGAACCCTGGCAGTGTTAGCCAGCGCCACCACACAGAGGCCTTGGCGACGGACGTGCAACGTCCTTTTTTGCCGCAAGCGTCACGAGAACGTGGTCTTTTTGGGTGAAGGCAACTGGTCAATAAACCCACACCTGCTACCTGAAGGCATCAATGTTGCCGGATTCGAGAACCTCGTTATGTAATAAACGAGAAGAAAGGGGGTTGACCGAGGGGCCCGATTTTTATTAGTCATATCATAAGAAGCCAACAAACACTGGCACCAAGGATAACATAGGGGAAATTAGGTGTGCTTAAGTAATGAAGTTGGGGAGGCAGTCTCACAGTACTAAAGCACATCTAATTTCCCCTATGTTGTGCTTGGTGTCAGTGTTTGTTGGCTTCTGATAATATGACTAATATATATATATATATATATATATATATATATATATATATATATATATATATATATATATATATATATATATATATATATATATATATATATATATATATATATATATATATATATATATATATATATATATATATATATATATACCTGTTTTATCATGACCACCCCACACGCGACATTACTGATGCTGCCTGGTGGCGCCAGAAGGCACACAATGTACGAAGGAATCATCTAACAATTTCTTACACAAGTAACCGTTGTTCTGGGGGCAGTGCACTCATTCATTTAGGGGATATCGAGTCATGTTTCAATAGGTATTTGATCTGTGTGAACGTTTTGCTTACTCCTTTCTTCCGTGCTTTAATTCTGCAGCACGTACCCATCTCTCCTTTGTAATAAGCATTGCCAATAGAAAATAAATAAACGAAAAAAAATCAACGCTTGCCCTTGTTTCCTCTTCAGTTTATGTCATCGGTGAAAGTGCCGGCTGTTAAAACACTAAATCATGCCAAATCGTCCAGCCAACTCATTGGTGTTCCCATCTGCATGTTGGTGAACAAATCAAGAACTTCTGCTTCGACTCCGTGCATGCTCGCCTCAATATAGTCGCCACATTCATATGTTGTGACGGTCACCGCGGCAAATCAAGTTCATGAGCTTAACCAAATTTGTCACATGCCGTGGTTGCTCAGGGGCTATGGTGTTGGGCTGCTGAGCACGAGGTCGTTGGATCAAGTCCCCGCCACGCCGGCTGCATATCGATGGGGGCGAAATGCGAAAACACCCATGTACTTAGACTTAGGTGCACGTTAAAGAACACCAGGTGGCCGAAATTTCTGGAAATCCTCCACTACGGCGTGCCTCATAATCAGAAAGTGGTTTTGGCACGTAAAACCCCATAATTTAATGTAAAACATCACAATAGGTCAATATATTAACCAATAAAGAATCACCCCAGTATTCTTGTGCTGATTCCAGGTGTATAAATTGGGAAAATAACTTGTTTGTTTACATACTTCTTGCACGTTATGGGAGGAGTTGCCAACGTACATTTTTTAAGGAAAGAATAGGTGAAATTTTATTTGAAGCGCTACAGTCCCTATGTATTCCAGTGATAGAGAGAACAAAGAATGCAGGTGAATCTGTAGGGTTTTCTTTCTTTTCGATGGTATTATTATTGGAGGTGCTGTTATATGTGTATCATGATAAAACATGCGGTAAGGGTGAAAAAAAGTTCTCATAGCTCCCTAACTTAAATCTTTGTTTCTCTTAGAATTCGATACAGTCCTTTTTCATTGATAAAGCTGTCATCTACACCTGAGTACATGCTGTCCAAATCTCATTAACGCAAACTTCAATATCTTTTTTTTTATTCTTGAATCTTTTCTGGCCTAACAACACTCTGCTTACGGCATGACTGATCTTTCTAGTATTGCAGAAGTTTAATTTAACTATTCATTTCAACATTTGTCTGGTGGTGGTGGGAAAATGCACTTATTGAAATACATCTACACTCTTCTCAGAGTAGTGCAATTAAACCACTATTTACTTTCGGGATATCGCGCATAATGGAGTAGCCAATGATTTGTCTAGTGTGAATCGGAGACAGGAACTTTTTGGTTGCGGACAACAAAGGCACTAGATTACAGCCACCGTAAATCTGTCGCCGAGTCTCTCGATAAGCGGTCTACAGTTCGCTGCGGAGGTCGTTTCGATTCGCGATGCGCTCCTCGTAAAAGTTACACATGTTCTCAAAACTTCCCGCCGGCATATTTTCGACGCCTTTTCTTTAGCCTTTCTAGCACAACGAATCTTATTTCTTTTCATTTGGGAACTTTTAGGACAACCACGCATTACAGTATATTGCCTACTCCCGCCAATAGGCATGCCAATATTGCCGTTGTTCGCCTCAAAAGAACGGCCGTATCTTATTTTCTTGGTAGTTATGTCAGCACCCCAATACAAGAGCACCTTGTTTTCTTCTTTTCTTTTTCTGAAGCCTGGACGCAGAATATTCAGTTGAGAACAATTAGGGCCATCTTGTGTCTTGGCCAGAGTGACGTCTGCCCTCTGGCTGTAGGTTCTGCTGTCTTTCCTGTGCCTTGAAGATTTCCTGTTGCTCATTACTTTCGCCCCGCCTCAATCTTTCCACGCCGTACGCCCTTGGTTCGCTACGTATTCTATTCTGCCAGACTTCCACAACGTTGCAGGACGCATTATCGTTAATCGTGAGCAAATTAACGCAACACTTCTGCATATATGCTTCAGGACTGGCGTGCTCGTCAGCGGAAGCTTCTGACAAGGTAGCAGCACTGCCAGTCATGAACTGACCTCACATTTGCCACGCCGCTCGTTAGTTAGCTACCTGATACGCCTTGTCTACTGACAGTGCCTGCAGCTTCGAAAGTGTTGCACGGTTTCAAATAGACGGATAGTAAGTCGCACGCCTGTGCCTTCATGTCTTACAGAAAGGAGCCCTGCGGCGGAGCAGAAAGTCACACAGTTTTTCTATTACTTTTGACACCCATGCAGCGATATTAGGAGAACCTGCTCTGAAAAAAAATATGCGAAATTCGTAGAACAGATTGAGGCGGAGGCAGAACAGTGGCTTTGCAGACAGTTATATAGGCACAGAAGAAGGCCGTGCAAGCGCTATTTCGCTTTTTGCGATCTACCGGCCTGAGTGAACGACTTTAACTGGAACGCCTTTTTGTGTGTGTGCCTCCATGTGTGCGTGTTTTTTTTCTTTTCCTTTTTTTTAGCGTTTTCCTCTCTGTCATCTTTCTAACCCCTATCCCCCATCCCCAGTGTAGGGTAGCAAACCGGAGACTCATATCTGGTTAACCTCCCTGCCTTTCCTCTTCATTCTCTCTCTCTATATATATAGGCACGCGACAGTGATGAACGAACTGCTTCATCACTGTCTCGTCCTCATTTTCGTTTTGGCGAGGGACCGTGAAGGCACCATCCTTGTCAACGTACTTGTGCTCGCCTCATTGCATTAACATTCTAATACTCCTTTTACACGCCCGTGAATAGCCCTTTCTGGTCGCTGGCACACTATGTTAAAGAATTCCTGATTAACGCTTTCTGGATGGGAGTCTTTCTTTCTAACCTTGGTGTCTTTTCTCAAAAAAATTTTTCTCCTTATCTCCATCTCTTGACTGATTACCTGCTGACTCTTGTTTCTTTCTTCTATTGTGTCTGGTTTGTATAAATAAGGCCAAACCTTACTGACCTATTTTTAATTACAATACGGCCATCTAATAAAGCAAAGTTACCTTAATATTAACTTTTCTTGTTCCTTAAAGCAGCGAAGCGAATCCATCTAAGAGGAGGGGCGCGCCAACGAGTAGGTGTGAAGCTTCTAAAGAGTGTGCCGGCGAGGCTCATGTAAGGATGCAACGTTTCCTGACAGGGGTACCAAGTGGGTGGTATTTGGACGCCGCAAACTACGGTGTGCAGAGGTACTGAATTAATAAAAATGGAGAACCATGAGGGATTGTTTAAATAGCGTATTTCTGCCTCTGCTGCCCAAATAAGTATAACCACTTGTACAAGTGGTTATCTGCAGAGTCGTTGGAAAGCGAGGCTGATCGAAGTAGAGAAATATGCAATCGCAGCTTTCTGAATTCTCGGACTTTTTACGTGCCAAAGCGCCGATTTAATTATGAGGCATGCCTTAGTGAAGATCTCCGGATTCATTTTGACCACCAGGGGATCAATGTGCCCCCAATGCACGGGACACGGGCGCCCTTGCATTTAGCCCTCGTCTGAATGCGGCCGCAGTGGCGGGGATTTAATCTCGCGACCTGGTGCTTAGCAGCGTAACACCATAGCCGCTAAGCTACTGCACCGGGTAATCTCGGCTTTCTTTTAAGGTAGCTATGCTCAACATCAATTCTCGCTTTCCGCCCAAATATAAGCACCACTATGCGGTGTTTTATTCACGTAGTACAGAGATACGATGTACTGATGCAGGCAAAAGCAGTCATAACTTGCGTCATCCCCGAACTGCTTGCGACGCGAAGAAAATGTATTGGTCTTCGCAGAAGCTTTGGGGTACTCCAAACCTTTCAGGTTTTGATGCGTAGGCTTTTGCTATGGTTGACTGATTGTCAAAAATGCTCACAAGACGTTTTGCCAATGATTACGAAACGAGAAATCTTTTGATGCGAAAGCAAATTATTGGGCGATTTGTGTTGAAGGGAAGTATGCGTTGATGCGCTGAAGCACTGATATGTATCCCCATGAGTTACCTGGGACTAATTTTTTATCAACTATAACTTACAGCACGCTACCTAAATACTGTAATGATAACCTCGCCGTATGAGGTTTGATTTTGACAATCGAACTGGTTTGATCAGTTTGGAATTTCTAAAGTGCCGCGTCTTGGCATCACGGCGCACAAAGAGAGAGAGAGAGAGAGAGAAGGGAAGACGGAAAGGCAGGGAGGTTAACCAGACTGAGTCCAGTTTGCTACCCTACACGTGGGGAGGGGAATGGGGAGTGAAAGAGGAAGAGAGAGAACTTAAGTGTAGGATGTCTATAGTCGGGCACTCAAGTCCGTTGCCTTCAAGTAGCGAAAAAGCGCTCTAACTGCTTTCTGGGCCAATGAACTGTGAGGCCAGGCTCCCAAGATCTTCGCTTCCGTAAATGGCCTGTCATCCAGTCTATTTAAGGCACACTGGAGAGTCTCACGTTGATTATCGAAGCGAGAACAGTGGCACAGAAGGTGGCTGATGGTCTCTTCACACTTGCACTTAGCGCACATTGGTGAATCCGCCATTCCAATGCGGTAACTGTAGGAGTTGGTGAATGCCACTCCTACCCACAGCCGACACAGCAGTGTTGCGTCACGTCGTGGAAGGTTCGCTGGTAATATAAGTTTAAGTGATGGGTCGAGGCTGTGTAAACGACACTTAGAGTTCTGTGGTGTATGCCAGCAACCTAACGTGATTGCACGAGCAAGACTGCGAAGCTCTCTTGCAGCGTCCACTCTGGATAAAGGTATAAGGAGTGTCGGTGAGCCAGCCTGGGCACGTCGGGCAGCGTCATCGGCGAGGTGATTACCAACGATGCCACAGTGTCCCGGCAGCCACTGAAATATGATATCATGTCCTCGTTCAGATGCGCAATGGCAGGTTTCGTTGATTTGTGACACCAGCTGTTCATAATTGCCACGTCGTAAACTTCGCAAGCTCTGGAGGGCTGCACGGCGCACAAAAATGTCGAAATGACAAAAGCCCTTCGTATGCCAATCCAGTTACACCAAGCTTATCATAGTGCACGTTGTTCTACGGGAACTTTCAAGGAAACCACAACGGCTAAATTTTTTTTTTTTTTTGTAGTCCGTTACACGTCGGTTGCTTTGGAGAGTTCCCGTTAGAGCGTAGCTCAGTTTCACCATTTTTTTTCAATTTCCAAAGAAAAAATATTATTACAGAAAGAAACATATATTAATATAAAATGTGAAACAGCGACAATGAGGATAATCAAAGCAATGAAAGCTATGACGAAGCGGAAACTTCAACCTACATCTCACGTCTGCCTTCACCACTACCGAAATGCTATATACACTTGCTAATCTGGTGGTGTAAGAGTCGTCCATGCACTAACATATATTGGTGATATAAACAGCTCAATTGAAATTCAACGTGCAGCAGAGCATCAATGCGTCACATCATACATACCTGACAAGCACCGCTTATCACAAATGCTGATCGAACAATCCGATACAGCACTGTATTGGGCGGTTTAGTTTATAACTAAGGGCGGTAACCATAATCCAGAAAGGACGAGGACGGCAATAAAGGGTAGAAAGAGTTGCACTTGCCCTCGGTATACTCTTTGTCATTACTGGCACCTTCTTCAGTGGTCTTTTTCCTTTCTCCTCACAATGGTAATTTCAGAAAACAATTCAAATTTCTTGCGAGTAAATATTCGGCTTTCCCGATGTTTTTCACAGGCAACACAGACACAGATGTGCAAAACAGCAAACATTCATGTACATTTCCCGTGAGACCTCGTTGGAAGTTGTGCGTGCTCTATTGTGTATCCTAACGTAATAGTTCTGCGGAAACCCGCAAGTAGGAGGGAAGTAAACAACAAAGGGAAAATGAGACATACACCCCACCGTAGCAATTGCTACAAAGGAAACCGATACCGGTTCCTTGAAAGCAAAGTCTCGCAGTTGAAGAAAAAAAAACGTGCTACGATTGGCTGGATGTTTTATTTTCCCTTTGTCAATTGTGTGTCCTATAGGTCCACTGGAGAAGTTGAGGCAAGTAAGCAAACCTTCCCTTCCAAACAGGCAGAAAATTAAGGTGAAAAAAAATAAATAATTTTTTCAGCCCGCTACTCCTGAACCAGCTGGTTGTTTACGCGGAGGCTGCCGCAGGCCTGAGAATATCATTCTCCGATACACTTGACTCATGGGTTCTTTACCGTAAACGGGAAGTGCACACACGAGGGCAATGGAACGTTGCAGTGCGGCACAATAAGAAAGTGTGCTGCGTGTTTTCTCGCTACACACCGCGCCGCCCACTTTCAACCTTTCTTCCAAACGCGCAGCTTACGTATTTCCTATAAACATTTGCTGCAGGCAATACATGCGTTCAGGTGACGTCGAAAGCAGACCTTCCTTGCTTAGATTTTTTCTCGCAAGTATTTCGCAGAGTCCAAGGCGCTGGCAAGTCGGGACTGCTTTCATTTGCAAGTCAGCCCCAGCTGCCGACTGCTCGTTCCTTTATGGGCACTCGAACACGCGCAAAAACGCCGCCGAACTGGTGTTGCTTGTAGAGTAAGTCACTCCCTGCAGTGCGAAAGTAAAGAAAATAAATCTACCGCAGGAGTTCGCTTTCAAACATCGCAGTGAAGTGTGCTAGGTCAATACGAACGTATAATAAGACATGGAGGATGTCAAGCGTAACTCGACTGAACTATACACCAGTAGGTGGGAAGAAGTGTAAAGAGATCGGAATGTCATTGAGAAAGTAGTGACGATTTACGACCACGAAATAAAGAACACTGTGCGTATGAACAAACGCTTTGGCCAGACAGCTTCGAAAACACGTGCGGGTACGAGGAACTGCAGGTTGAAAATGAGATAGCGTTTTGAGTCGCTGCGTAGAGATGGGAGTTTTCTACTGAACGCATTCACACCACAAACTCTTTCCTCCGTTCGCACTCATGGCACGTTCCGGAGTGAACCGGCAGCAATAACATCGGCACACCCACAATATGGTTGTATTTCTTCTTTGATAACATCGCGACAATACCGAGCGCTTTCTCAAAATCGAGGCACGTCGAGGTACCGGCGTGGGAGAATGCACCCGGTTCTGCCTTTACAAGAACGCAAAGCTCGCGGGTGTAGTTTCTTCTCCCTTTCACGAAGCTTTGAACGTGCCTTATTGAGTCCGATAATGGAAGCTATCCGTTCGAAAAGTTTCCAGAGAATTTACCAATACCACGCTGCTTTAACTAGATTACCGAATCTTAACCAAACCAACTTCGCTGCAAACGCAGCAGCATTAGTGGCGCAACCTTGAACTTGAACCGAAGTTATTTAAGCCGTTTGCTACCCTCACGACTTGTAATTGTTAAAAATGCGCTACTGTACTTTTAAAGCGAAGTTATTTTGCCTACAATAGCGGGTTTGGCATGGCTGCTGTTTTCTTGGACCATTAATATCTCGGTGGATATATTTGTCAATTTACAGTTGTTAAAAAAAGACGATATCGTGCATTTTCGTATTGTGAGGCAACCTGCTCGGAATGTTCGAGCTGCGTTATGCCAGACCGCAGGCCTACGGCAATATTATCTTGAACACGCATTACCATCATACTTTATTTACGCCGCATAGCCCCACCCACCGTGCACATAACTTTTGTATTCCAAGAATGCATCGCAAGGAACCCATAGTATGAACCAGTAAAGGAACATACGTGCACGCTTGTGATAGAAATTTTAATGATGCGTAGAAAGGTAAGCCGAACAACAGGTTTGGCATGCCGCTTCAAGTTCAATATACAACAAGAAATCAAAGAACGAGAGAAAGTGGGGGAAAAAGAACGCACATTAACCCACTCCCGCAAAATCTCGCAAAGGGGTAGCAATGAGCACCATTAAATGAACAAGGTGGAAAGTGGTGTTTAATGGCACCGTCAGTAAACAAAGTGTTATCCATATCTGTCCCTTTAGCTGCACCACAGAAATGCGTAGCATTTCGGTCATCGACGGAGCGATAAAGCTCGACTTGGCACTCTGTTAATTTCACGGTGCCCATTGCTACCGCTTTGCGAGCTTTTGCAGGAGTTGTTTTTTTCTCTTTTCTTTTCTCTCATCATTTGACATCCTTATATATATAGGTTAGACATGTAGCATTGTAAGCCTTTTGCTTAGCTAACCTCCGCACCTATCATAGAATAGTCTCTCCCCAGCGCGCATGTATTTTCACTGCAGAAGGGCAGCGGATTGGGCGAGTTGGCGTTGCATGGTAACAATAAAATTCAAACAGCGCTAAATGAAAGGACCAGAATGAGGAGGAGACAAACACGGCGCTGACTTGGCAATTACTACTACAATTACTACTGTTTGATATTGCGGTTTTCTTGCGATAGATTCTTGGAATACGAAAATTATGTGCCCGTTGGGTTGGGCTATTCGGCGTGAATAAAGTACGATGGCAGTTTGTGTTCAAGATAATATTGCTTTAGCCCTGTGGTCTGCCATAATGCAGCACCAACATTTGAGCAGATTACCTCAGACGACCCAAACGCAAGATATTATATCTTTATTTTTTGTGGACTACCGTATATACGAATGCTATGCGGGCACCGAATGAATGTACCAGCGAGCATGCTAATATAACCCCTGTGTGTTGGCCGACAATAGTGCAAGGAAGTTCACTTTTGTTCTGCATAGCCAAGAAAAAGAATTATAAGTAAAACCGAGACAAATAATCCCGACCCACAGGTGTCTCTAAGGGACACCAACCTGTTAATAAAATAGTGGAATGGTTTTAACACACACTTTGATTTACTTTTATTTATTCAGGATGTGCCACTTGATGTGCGCACTTTCTTGACCGATCCTATATAATGCATATATGTGCCACTATGTGGCGTATCTCCCCAGATTTTGTTTGATACGTGTACACTTCTCTGCCTACAGCTACCATCATCATTCTTCCCTCGCAGACAATCATACATCGCATCTGTCCGGACAAAGCACGCGCGGACAACACAGGCCTAATAGAGCTAGGGTGACGTGGCCTCGCGGCGATGCCCTCTCCCCTAAGGCAATGCCTGGCGCACCAGCGAATCTGTAGGTGTTCCCTTTCAGCCGCTCTGCTACGTCGAGGCTCGCAGGTGACGTGAAGCCGCAGCCAATGGGAATCTAGGTGACGCTTCGTTCCTACAGACGCCTGGTTTTTCGCTCAATGGGCGATTTGACTCTTTCGTATTTAAATAAAGAAAAAAAAACGCCTAAGCCGAGCTACTAGTCTGGAAAAGGGGAAACTATACTAAGTGCGAAATTTCACATAAAGGACGGCTCTTTCTGCGAGCTATCTTTAGCCAAGAAACCATTCAGACTCTGACTTAATGGATACCTTCCTCAACATGAAAAAGTAAACTGTACACATGGATTTGTATTTCATTGCTGCCTGATCTGGAAAGGTTTTCGTTGCCATCTATGCACTTGATAGTTCCATTATGGCCACGAACGACGCATAAAACACAATAAAACCCTCAGGTTGTGGAAATCTCCTAAATAAGTGCCTTGGAATTTGTTATTTCTGCAGGTGGATCTGCATGAAGTTCTACGTTAGCACTAAATTTATTCTATAACTTTCCCTCTTTGTGCCCTCTTCAAAAGCCTTTTTGGTTTATTTTCTGTCCACACTTCTTCCATAAGGTGTGTCGTCAGGGTGATAACGGTTTAAAATAAACAGAACTAATAAACATGGACCACTTCTTCAGTATGCCGGTTCAATTTCTACTTTCCGGTGTCTTATATGGACGCAATAACGAGAGTACTGAAGTAGCGCTCCTATCCAAAGCTTTGAGTAGAAGATTAAGGCCCAAGAAGTGGGTCGGAAGGGTTTCTAAAGTTGATCTAAATTTCAAGCCACGCGAAGAGCTTTCTGGTCTATACGAAGTGGAGCCCAGTTTTAATCCGTCTTTTGTGGCTGCGTTCGGGCTGGCGTGGGGTTCAGGCATTGCCTTCTCAGATTTCAAAGCAGCTTTCTTAAAAAAAATAAAATAAAACAGTACTCTCTTGCTCTCCCTTTCCTTTGACTTCTACTTTTTCCATCCCTTTCTTGCCTTTAACTATTTCTTTTTATCGGCAAAGGATTCAATTGCTGGTCTCTAAGCGAGTCAAATACGCACACCATGCCTCGCAGCTTTTAGTTCTTTTGATGTACCTAGTTCTCACAGAAGAAGCTCATGGAAAATGGTAGTGAAGAAACCCTACCTACTGCTTAAAATTTTGTAGTTCAAACGCAAACAAGAGCCGGTGTGTTTCAACCTTATGTCTTGCGTGCTTTTATTACGCTCAATCTTCTAAAGAAGGATAATCTAATTCAAGAAAAGGACTGTTAGAAGTCGTTCGACATTTTCCCACCGGCTACGTAGCGTTCATTTTTCCATTTTACCGGCCAAGTAAAAGTGTGGTTAATGTAGAAAACTAGTGCGGTTCTGCAGCAAGCACAAGTTTGACCAACAGAATTTTAGCTTAACTCAGGCATTTGACACTGTCCTATACTTCGTCGTCGCGTTCAATATGAGCTGCAACAGCAGTGCTGGTGGTTGAAGGGGCTTCAAAACTGCATGGCGCGACCGACAGGCGAAAAATTGCTGTACAAGAAGACAGCTCTAATTACTGATAATTATCAAACCAATATTTTTTTTATGACAAAGCCGCCATGCAATGATGGAGCCCTTTCGACCACGCGCACCGCTGTTGTAGCTCACATTGAACAGGATTGTACATAATGGGTACGAACCATTTGGCAAGCAGCAATTGTGGTTGGTTGACGTGCTCCTAAATGCGACTCATTCTTTGTGGAGATTTTCTGCAACTTTCCTTCGCAGCCTTGACGTAGCCTGCTGCTTGCGATTCAGCGTGGTCTTACGGTATCCGATGCGTCTACACAGTCCGCTCATCGAGGCGATGGTTACCTGAATGCTTCCTTGGCTTGATCAACCTGGTCTGACGCCTCTGTCCAGTATGCTCTCACAGGGCCTGGAGTTACCGAGCAGGTTGCGCTTGGTGCCGCACATGCAAGCATACTTAAAAACACCTCAAGCAATCCCCGGAAGGTGATTGCTAGTTTCGGTTTCAAGAAAAATGTGCGCTCCAAGCGGTTGCCGAACATCCTAACTTATTTTTTACTTCTCTTTTAGTGAACCTTAAATCGGGCGAAGCGCACATAGTGGTTCACTTCGTGTGTCCGTCGAGCTTACGTTTGCTCACCCTTGTGCCACTCGCTCAGCGATATCACAAGTCGGATCGCGCTTGGTCAGCTGCTTCGGTTGTCGTCCCAAGTGTGAGAATGGAAAAGATAAGACGTCGAAGCTTCATGAGGCGCGCAACGAACGGGCGGCGAAGAAAGCCCGGCCAACGAAGCAGTACACGAAGATAGCTCTATCGAGGCATCACATGTGTTGCGCGGCTCTGTGGTGTTCTAACACCGGGAATTCCAGTTTTTCAGTCTTCCTAATGACAGCAGGTAAGCACAAGTATTTAACTTTATTTTCTCAGCAGGTATTCATTTTGCATGAATAAACCAGTTCTGCGCATATCTGAGTGGACTGACATAGGAGCAGTGTCACTCGACCCATTCGTCATGACGGCAGCCCATGCACTGTCGGTGAAACACTTGTACGGAAAGGCTTGAGTGTGTGTTTGGTTTTATTGCACAGTTACCTTGCTTTAGGTTCAGGTTCAGTGTGTGCAAGTTTTTGAGCACTTGTTGGGACAGGCGCAATGTCACTTGTTTCTCTGGCAAAATGTATTTAGTAATACCCGTAATTCAAGTATAGACTATTTATTGCTAATTCAGTACGAAATTCAGGCGTTGAGAAACGTCTTCTGCTTGGCTTCAGAGATGGCGCCACGTCACCTATAGAGTGCGATATTGTGTATGGCTAAATAAGGTCCTTCGTAGCTGCATGAGTTTGCAGTTAGTCAAAGTTTCGAGAAAAACTTGTTATGTCTTTTTAATCTGTAATACTACCCCACATAATCCTCGAGGCTTCCTTACAGAAGCGTCTTGAATCTTAGTTATGTCCCTGGCAGAAACACCATACGAAGTTACGTTACAAGTTAAGCATTCTCAGACGTTTTTGCTGTTCCACTTATACTTTTCTTTCTACACAAACCCTGTACGCTTGCACCATGGCGTCTGTTCTCACGAGCCAGGAAAAATAAGCATGAGCTGTTGCTGTATGGCAACTGAGTTGATTAAAAACACCCGTCAGCTCTCGCCCTTGCAAGTTATAGTTAAATCTTTTAAACTAAAACCCAATGACGCGCCAAGAGTCTTTCTCTAATTATTCGTCAGGAATGTAGTGCTAATTAATTTTATGTCTGCAGGCAACAGAGTAGCAAAATAGAAGGTCTGGCTGGCGATAAGGCTTTCATTCCCCATTCTTAAGGTTGCGGGGTTAGAAAGTCATAGAGAGTATGGCGAAGTTATGGTCGCAAATACTTCTTTAAAGGAAAAAGCAGGAAGTTGCTTGTTATTAATTAGGGCTAGACAACCGAGAGTAGAGTTACGTACACAGCGTAAATGGTCTTTTTATTGTGTAACAAATGCACACAGCGGGCAAACTTCTTATTACTTACGAATTATGCGGAGTGCTTCAGCTAAGTTGGGAATTTTCTTCTAGAATGGCCTCACCATAGTACGGCACAGGGACGACTTGAATCACCCCTAAGGTCATTAGATCGTGGGCGTAAAGGAATGATTGGATCGTTGGCAAACAACAGGCATGTAAAAGAGCAGTTGATTAGCACTGAAATTCTTCTTCTGAACAACGACAATGTTGGCCGCTAATAACGGTTGTACTACCTACACCACATGACCATCTTCTTGGAATGCTAAGTAAATAATTGTTTGTTCGTAAGTTATTTTTTTTTGTGCCTTATATGTTTAGCGGGCAGTACAAAGGCACATGTCCGCAACGGGAGATTGTCCAAGAAATAGGCAGTGCATATATTGTGACGGCAGCCGGCATTTTTAAAATGAGAAGGAAGGATTTAGAAAATATAAGCGAACATAAGATTCGTCGCGTTCCATATTACGGCCGAGCGCGAACCAAGGAATACGAGAGCACATGCGCGTAACCAGTTTCCTTTACGATAAATAGGAAGGAATGAAATGAGCCAACTTACAGTATCTTATTATGCACTTCGGGAAAGCTTCGCTGGACATATGTATCCCAGCAGGTGTGTTGGATGTACGTAAATTTTTCCTTACGCCAATTAAAGAAACTTGTACCCTTAAAGAAAACATGCACGTATACGTTCGGTATCCTTAAGTCAATTAATGTGCAAACAATTAACGGCAGCGCAAAGGTGACAGGGTAACAATGACGGCTGCGATAACTACGATGCGAGAGAATGAATGACCACAAAGACATCGAGGGCGACGAGGTTATGGCACGGAACTTCAGCGATAGCGGAAACACGAAAGCCACATTGGCACGACAACAATGGTAGGGAGCGACGACACTTCGCTGACTGGCAGATGAAGACAGCTAAAAGAAAAAAATGGCTGTGGCTTAGGTAAGGTTAAGCCCAGGATGCGAAGCATACTAGCCTTTATTTTAGTTGTTGAACCACTGTTTAGCTTGGTGAACTGCTGTTGCTTGGCTATATTTGGTTCGGCTAGACGAAGAAACAACTCATGCGTTACTCTGATTCGCCTTGGACGCCTCGCATTGGACGCGGTGAGCGTCGAGCAACGCAGCGTTCGGCGCGGCAACGAAATTTGCGCCTGAGCAAGCGACGCACGCCTGAGCCTTAGAAACAGCTCGTTTCTAAGGCAACACCGCATTCACTAGAGGCGCTTTTGTACCGCTTTGAAGCATCGTACTCGTGGCTCAGTGGTAGCGTCTCCGTCTCACACTCTGGAGACCCTGGTTCGATTCCCACCCAGCCCATCTTGCAAGAGTTGAGCCAAAGCCACTTCTCCTCTGTCGTGACGTCACGGTGTCCCGTGGTATTCAAGGCGACACCGCCGCGCCGGAGGAGCTGGGTTGAGCCCTCGTAATATGCTTCGCATAAAAGATGCCTAATTGAGAAGAACGTTGAGCATGACTACTGTTGTGATATCGACGCTGCGAGCTATTGCAGTCCACTTGACGTTGAACTAGCCTGGCTTACGATAGTAATTATATATATATATATATATATATATATATATATATATATTGTGCATCGCTTGCGCATATCGTAATAATTTGACCGCACTAGTGGACAGTTTTCGTTGAGTGCCGCTCACGCTCCACTCCACTCGGATTTCAGTTACTGAGGCACTGCAGGGAACTGCGTAGATCTTGCGTTTACTAAGTGCGTCTTGCCGCCACGCGAGCGGCGTGCTACGAGCATGGATGCAAAACGACCAGCGAGCCAAGTACACGCGCTCCGCTAAACCGGCTTTGTAAGAGGAGCGAGGGAAGCGATCTGCGTTCCTTTCCCAGAAAGCGCGTCGTGCGAAAGCTCAGAAGCGTTCCCGCCAAGTCGTTGGGTGGCAATTGCTAACATATGTCGCTGTGAGTGAACCCTCACTTAAAACCCTCAAATCACCCCGAAATCTTTAAAATCGACAAATCTCATTTTCTATTCGTCGACTCGTGCTTTACTAAATGTCAGCTAGATAACTATATGTGGATTCACCTTGCTCGCTAGGCGTGATGCTACCGACGCTTAAGCTTGCTTCTTTAGGACATCACGGCTCCGCGCACTAAAAGAGGGGCAGGCTACGCGATCACAACAGAAGCCGTGTTGTTGATTGATCTCTTGAGTGACTGGAACTATATGTTTCGAATATAAAGAAACCTGGACATTTCCCATACCACGGTTTATGTTTCAATGCGCCGTTCTTCACAACTAAGAAAGCTTCGCTTACGTGGACAGACATCAGGGATGTGTTCAGCATAACCTTTACTTTTAAGCTTTTCATTATCTCCCCCGGCAATTAGCGTTTACCCGGGTACTTCCTGCGTATTAGAAAAGCTGGCTGATGTCAGTGCCTATTCTGACTTCTTGGTGTTTTACGTTAACGTTTTCTTGTTGTCGTCTTCTTCAGCGCTGTAAATATGTGACATTACTCAAACCAATTAGACAACTTTCCCACATTACCTACTGTACTGAGCAGTTGTGAAGTCACGCGGAGCTAAACTTATGTTTTTTACCTGCTAGACAATGTGGCACAAACTCGTCAGTCCCAGTAATAGTGTCACGTTTTACAGTGACAGTGAATAAAGAGATAGTGTCACCCCCAATCTTCAAGTTAAGGAAATCAATTCTTTATTGTGCGAACTTGTGCCCAGAAAATTAACACTCAGACATAACAATAGCAGCGAGCACAGTCATAGTTCATCAAAAACTTTATCTACGGATCAAGCGCGTTGCCTATTTATACAAGATTCCTCGTAGATGCCAGTGTAATCGCTGGTGCTCGTGTGCATTCCAGAATCTACAACACCATTGGCGTCATCCATGCAAATCCGATGAGACAAGGTTCCCTCGCTAGGGAATCGGCGACAGCATTCGAGAGAGTTCCGATACACGAACATGAATCTTGCCCGGAACGGTAACATTACAACCGTGGTTGGTCGGTGAAAAAACATCAACAAATTACATGCATGTCATTATCAACGATGCGAGGCAATACCATAGGTGGCATTTTCGCTCGAGCACTGTGAACAATGTAGGAAAATGAAAGCCTAGAAAAGGAGCTCGTGAACTGCGAAACCAGCTAAGCTAATAAGGCATGTTTTCGACTTTCTTTTTTTGTGGTTCTTTGTTTCTGTACGTCTTTCATTTTTCTTGCGTGCTGGAAAATGTCTTTGTCTTATTTCGGTAGTTCAGTTTCTCCAGCCAAACAACCTTTGTCTGTGCCAAGAAATCACGCCGCATTCGACATTTACGCTGGTGGAGGGCGTGTGGTTTCGTCGAGGAGGTTAATGTCAGGACTCCGCCTGATCACCGCTGTCCATAAAACAATGCGCGTTACCACTACTACATGAGTTGACAGCCGCATAAGTCCACGAGATGGAAGACGTGAGACCTACTTTCGCACTATCCGCACACGTGCGAGAAAATCCTCTTCCCTCGAATTCGTCCAGTAATTTTGTACTTGCGAGAGGTAGTCGACTCCCTTCGAATATTAAAAGCTCGGTTTTCCCTTCAGTACCTGAGCACAGTAACAAGAAAGAAACTTTACAAGGATTTAGTTGACGTTATGATGCCAGTGCCATTGTACCGAATGAAATACTATGGAGGCCCAGGACAAGATGTTTTAAAAAGAGTTAAAAAGATGCCAGTGAGAGCAAGCGTAAAGTCGTTCTTCTTTAAATTGCATACATCTACCCTTCCGGTCAAAACATGGATAGCCGACAAAGGAATATCTGTACCATGGACGACCAACTGTGCGCTATGTAACAAGCCGGAGACCATTGAGCACGCTTTCATTGAGTGCTGGGATGCAATTTTTTATTGGGATGTCTTGCAAAGAACTCTTAAAAAGGAACTGCCGATAACAGCACAGGGTATACGTTTCCTGCCGGTAGACAGCCATCAGGGCCTTCCGTATGACATGATAATGCTCCTGGGCCTCCATAGTCTTTGGAAGACACGGATGGCGGTAACGCACGCCGATGTGAATGCGCGCCCAGCGCGAGAAAATTTTGTTGAAAGCATTATTTTCATACGTGAGATATATCGTGTACAGGCAGATCCGCCTGACTGGTTGGGTAATCTTGATGAATTAGTGAATTTCAAGAAATTTTAGCTTGTCACGTTGGTCCAAGTAGTCCAACGTGTTTTTATGTATGTCATTTTGTGAATAAAGAAAAAAAAATTGTGCCTCTCTGTAGTCAACCACCCAAAGTACAAAATGTAATGCTCCGCACCGCGCCACTTCGTTGCAGTCCGTGCATGGATCCACATTGTGACGTGAGAACGCCTCTAAATGTCTAGCCAAACTTTTCTCCAGTAATACAGTTCGAAGTGCACCTAAATAGTTCTAAATGTAGAGAACACCGGGCCATTAGCGAAACTTAGTTTGGTGGTCACAAGAGCATTTCACGAAGGCAGAGTGCTATCGACCGGGATCCGGCCGCTATCTTGAGCAGAACCATCTGGCGGCAGGGTGGGAATCGCACGCGCAATTCCCACGGGAGCCGGGAACGCGTCGCATCAAGCCCGATCTCGCTGGTTTAGTGAGTGGACAGCGCACTCTGCAAAAACTCGCCCACAGTTCAATGAGGAAAAATATCGTACCCTTGACCACCCGATTAAACTGCATTCTGTAAACAGTGTGGCATGTAACCAAAGTAACCAAAGTATTCTTACTCACCCGCTGGCACTTTTTATGCCGTCTCTTTCTGAGGTCAAAATGATTCGTAAAAGCGTGCATGTGGTTCCGTTATGTAAGCTCTCTACGCATGAAAGAGCTTTAAAATCGTTGAGTGCTAACGGTAAGCTGTCTGTAACTGTCACGGAGGCTTGAAATAATCGCTGATTATCAAGTAATCGTGGTCATTATCCTGTAGACGCGATTAAATTATTTGAGGGGAAAGTTGAATACATGAGAAAGAGAACTACATATTATGGGTCGAAAGCTGAGTGGTCGGCCTGAATCAAAGTTCTCATCTGCTACTCATCATTACGGGAGGGAGACGCGAGTAAAAAAAGAGAGAGGGAGGGAGCGGTTGAAGATGAGGGTGTAGATGGTGGCAAGTGAACTTGAACAGCTAAGACTCTTCAAAGACTTCATGAAGATGTACCTTTATAGCCTTTACGACAACAGTAAGAAAATTTGGCTCTGCAACGCATACAGTATAATTTCTGCCTGCTCCATTTTTTTAGTAGAAAACTAAGTGCGAATAAATTACAGAGCGACACGGAACAGACGAGAACAAGTGCTACTACAAACTGTCTGTTCCAGTCAGTTCCTTATAGATTTATACGCCCTTTCAAGCACATGCTTCCCGCCACTTCCTCAAGCGAAAGTGTGAAGGTGTATCGGCTAGAACATTCGCACTTGTCCGAAGAAATCCTTCAGAAAATCAAGGTCCGCGTTGTGCAAGTACGTACATGCCTCCTCACTTATGCAGATAGTTGGATGCATGGCAACAAGGAAGGCTCCCAAAGCCAGACGCACTGCTCAACGAACGTCCATCCATGCCAATTAGTCGTAGAGTGATTGTCTTGGCAAAATCAAATCAACGACGTGAAATTATTTTTTTCTCTAGCCACCGTCTCTCAATCACCCTGCATGCACTTTGGCAGAAACATCTGGATCAAAACAGCAACCATATCCTGCTTGTGCTATCATAGGAAATGTGGAAATCATGATATGCAGTTTTTCTTTATTTCAAATTTACGTCGCGTCACTTCACTACTCTTCTACTTTATATTTATCCCAGCTCTTCTCTTGTCCTTATTTTGTTTCCCTTCATATATTATACCTGAATCCTTCTCTGCCCCTTACTTACAACTTATTTTGTTTTATACTATTGTTCCACTTGCATGCTCTCTTCTCGTACATATTAAGCGTTTTTGCTAACACTACCATGAATTCCAAAATTACGTTTCATTCCTGGAATTATGAATTCAAATTTATAACTCATAATCGATGGCACTATGAAGCGTGCAGGACAGAACTACACGAAAGTGGCAGTGTGCTGAAATGAAGAAGATAAACATGGGCCTCGACGTCGTGCAATTGAAGCTGCGCTGAACAGAAGCAGCGACCGAGCCTGTTTATCATTAGATTGCAAGCAGCGACGCAGCGAATCAAGAGAAAGACATCTTTTTTATGTCGATAAACAAGTTCGGTCTTGTTTCGAGTGTGACCAAATTGTGCTGCTCCGGTTCACAACCACGATTACACATTGTATCCCGCTGTCTCGTTTGACAAGTTGGGTAACGTAGCCAAGGAATGCTTTTCCGATTAACCTCTATACTCTGCTGACCTCATCTACCCGCCTTCACCCCACGCCCCCACCCCCTTCTTTCTATATCAAAGCATAGGGCTATAGGATCAGTTCTAAAAAAAATGAGAAAGAAGTTCTTGGCGGCAGTTTCCTTTATAACTGAGTCGATCGAGGTGTCTCTACGTGGCACCAAATTTAAGCGGGTAGAGTCGTTGCCATCTTTACATTATCCTTCCAAAGAAAGAGAAACATCTTTGGAGAAACAACACCCTTCATCCGAGCGAAATTGGTGTTCCATTCTGCACCACGGATAAGTTCAAAACGACAAGAATATATATATTCGTATCGTGACAGCACTGCTACTTTCGAGACACTCTGTGGGGTCGCAAACTTCATCCCGACCTTCATTGTGACTCGTTTTCTGCGCGGAATTCCAGCATCTTTTCAAAGACTGACACTTCAACATCCTTGTGATCTCGGGAGTGCGAGGTTTGTTTTGCTTCTTTGCAAAGGCCTTTTCGAAAAGGCAAAAAAAAAGTTTTCGGCTTTACGGCGACAAGCAAACCCTTTTGGCTGCAATGAAGAAGACAAGTTGTCTGGTAGGATATCGGATAAATGAAGTCTTGTTGGTTCAATATAGGACTCAAGAAAAAAAACAATAGTACGCTACAGAACGGGTGGCTGCATCTCCAAAAGCAATGAGGAAGAGGAAATGTTTGCCTTGAAATCCGCTGTCGCGAATTTTATGTGGTAGCATCGAAGAGATGCACTTTAACCGTTCGACAACAACTCGTATCTTACATTATTTTCTGTGTCTGAGCTTTGTTCCATGCCGTTGTTGTGTCTCTTGGGATATAACGTCCTTACAGTGCCTTCATCAAGACGGAGAGGGATGTTGCAAGTCGGATGATAGGATATTTTGAATCCATAGACCAGAAGGTCTCCGCATGGCGATTACTCTAAGCTTTAGGAAGTGGTTTTATTATTACAGCTTTTTAATGCCCGCTACAATCTCTTGCTGAAGAGTTTGCCTCATTAGTTAAGAGTGCATCATTTACGAGAATATCAGTAATTTGAGCTGAATATCTACTTCACTAAAGAAATTCTGGTGTTTTTGTTTATTTTATTTATTTATTTATTTATTAACATATGCTGCAATTCCCAACAGGGAGTGTATCAGCGTGGTTGCAAAAGTTAGAATATATAACATAATGACAGGGTTACAACAACCACACAAAATACGGTAGAGCAAAACAAGAAAACACTAATACAGTTGAGCAGCAAACATGTTTAGTGTTCACTCTAGCACAATATAATTAGTAAGCGCGTTTCAGTCTAATATAGTCCAAGGAAAAGGGAGTATTTAAAAGCATATTTTTATGTCTGAAAAGAAGTGATCGATAATTCTTGCCGTTGACGCCTAGCATATGCAGTAGAAAAAGATATGGTCTCGGAAATTTTGATGGAGTATTGCCATATAATAAACTGAAACAAGAATTTCAAGCGCGCAATCCAAATTCCTTGTTTAAGTCGATTTACGTCCTCTTTCAAGAGAAGAGAACTGATAAATGTGTGTCTGAAGTAATTGAAAACAAACCGCGTAGCCCTACATTGTACTTTTCTGTCATTATTGTCAAATTTTTTAAGGGATGCAACATTATTGCAGCGTAATCAAAGGTTAGTTGTATGACTGTTCGAAATGCAAGGCGACAGAGGGCTGGTGTTGAGAGTTTTAGTGCCCCTCTTAGACGTATAGGTATTCTTCAGGCAGGCGTACGTGAACATAGTTAATGCAATTGCAATACAGGCTACATCAAATTGGATACACAGTGTTGTAACTAGTTAACTAAAAGATTAACTAAACTATAAAATGGTAGGTTACACAAGGAGCATCTAACTTATTCCGTAATTCAAAGGCTAAAGCAAAAAAAAAAATCGTAAAAGTCCAGGTAGGAGCTAAAGGGCGCGATATTTAACGGGTTTGTGCGCCTAGTTGGCCGGACGGAAGGGTTTCTCAACTTGGCCGGTGCTGAAATGAGCCACGTTGCGGACACTGTCTAGTGTAGCAAGGAAAAGCGTTCACTAGTCTAGCGGTGTTCCTTCGTGCGAAAATCATGATCGGATTATTATGCAGACCGTAGTGAGTAACTCTGCAATAATTTTGACAGCGCCGGTTTCTTTGACGTGCACCTAAATGTGCACCTAAATGTGCACCTAGTGTTTCTGCATTTCGCCCCCTTCGAAATGCGGCCACGGCGGTCGGGATCAAACCTATGACCTTGTGCGCTGAAGGGCAATGACACAGCCCCTGAACTATTGCTGTAGGCGAGCAGACTATCTGAATACGTAAATGTTCGACGATCTGCTCGCTCAGCGATGTGGTTAACAAAAGGTAGCCAAAGGAAACCAGATGAACGAATACAGAAGCAAATAAAACTATATTTACCATCGTCATTACAATCTAATTTCATGAATCTTGATAACGAAACTACATCGTCTCACATTTTCTGGTAGTTGGCCAAACACTCTCGTTATTAGAGAGGAACGTCTCAGCTTAAGTGACTGCAGGTGCACTGCTTTGGTAAAGTGTGGAGTCTGATCTGAAAGTACACTCCTACAATTTCGGAGATAATGACAGAAGCCAGGTTGTTGGTGGTTCCCAAATCATTACTGAATGCAGCATTTTTTTATCTTTAGGGGGAGGGGGGTTGACTTAAGCTTTTGCCGCCGGACCACTGCGGCTCTATTCCCATGGGCATGAAATACAAAAAAAAAACGCTTGTGAATGGTCGGCGTCCAAAGTTTGCCGAGTGCGAAAGAAAGCTGGACATTTTTGGGAGCTGGGTATGGCTGGCTAGATTTCAGATTTGCTACATGTACTGGTGTACGCGACCAATATGCTGTCGAACAGTTTCACAGACTGAAAACTAAATGAACGTAAGTTAAAACTTGGCTGAAAATATGTTTTTCATGGTACCCGTACCTCCTAAGCTTTTCATGAAAAGTGTGAAATTTTAGCGCACTGTTACAATCTCGACCGGGTGAGGTGGGTCTTCACCACACGAATCGGGAAACGACGACGAAGCTGTGCATAGTGATGATGCAAAAAGATACAGAAGTTTGTATTCACTTCATTCGTACTTGGATGTGACTCTCATCTGAGTCTCGAGTGGTTCTTACTACCACGGGCGCCAGCACGGCCTTAAATAACCCCTGGCGGTGCTGTGGTCGTCGCCGTATTCTTCAGGAGCCTATGGAAGTATTAGTGCTTTCGCCGTTCATCCTTTGTGTCAGCTCGTGGGGAACAGGGTGACGCCATCTTGACTTTCAATTTGTCCTTCTTCTATTCTTTTCTGTCAGCTCGTGGAGGACGGGGTGGCGTCATCTTGACCTTGTGGCTTGTCTTTCCCTTCGCCCGTCCTTTTGTGTCAGCTCGAGGAAAAGGGCGACGCCGTTTCGGAGAAGAGGACAGTTATGTTGACATGGGAAAGCCCGTTTGAATGCTTCTCACACCTGACAGGTCGATCATAACAGCACGTTGAAGGAGAGCGGGTGAAAGAAAGCTTTCCCTTATAACCCCAACTTTACTTGTAGGACGTTAACTCCTACTAAACAGTCAACGAATTGAAATTCCGGAGCTGAGAATCTGTATGTGACACAATCGCCCCCCCCCCTTCCTTACCTAAAGAAAAAATCGGAAAAGATGGCTATCGCTGATAGTCAGTTGCCGTGATTGCGCCAAAAAACAATTGATAGCTCTGAAGTCAAACGGCATGCTTAAACTGGACAAAGTTTAAGTCTGACGTCACGGATAGTTATCCGACAATAACTATACCGCGTGGAAGAATCTACGGAGTAGAAAGTAACGACCTGGAAACACAATTCCCAACTTTCCTGAACACACATCTATAGCTGTAGCTGCATAAATAGGTTCCGCTAATTACAGTCGTCATCTGTTCAATGTCGGCTGTTTGAAAGGCCGCCGCAAGATGTGCGACGTTTCGCCTTGCAAGTCGGGCGTACACTCAGAAAAAAAATGCAGATGTGAATACATTCTTTTGCAACAGAAGCCGGCTTCAGTTTTCTCGCAAGGAGAACACAGATTTTGCCCTTGTGTACCAATTAATGCGAACTAATGGCGCATATTCCAGCTTCACGCTTAAATACTTTTGAGCGTGATTCACGAGTATTCATTAAAGGGAAAGTAATCAATTGGTAAAAAGAGCTCTCATTCACACCGTCTAATGTGGAGGATAGCTATGTATAATCAAGATTCTTAAGTACAGGCCTAGAATGAAATCAGCGCGAGCATCTCTGGCGAGTTATATATAAGAGGCGAGACTGTGCGACATATTGTCCCTGTGTGGCACAGGACAGTGCGTAACGCTGCATGCATTCGTTTTGTTTCACTTTTTTTGTACTATTCGTGTAGTCCAATTAGATAGTAGTGGGCTGCTTTTAGCGCCAGCTACTGCGCTCCCACGCAGGTGGACGTGTCGGCAAGGAATCGTACTGCACCAATCTCTGGCCTTGCTTTAAGCCGCCGCCACAGGTTCCTCCATTGCTCAAGTTACGCATCGGGTGCGTAACCGTAGCAAATTGCCTTCACTGACAAGGACGTCTGCCAAGCCCTTCGTGGCCGCGGCTTGAGCACTCGCTGTTAAAAGGTCCAGCTTCCCACAGTTGTCGCAGTGTGCTTTTCAGCAAGTTCAAAAACACTCGCACTGCCCTTAATAATTTGTTGTTTCGGCAGGCTCACTCTTCAAGTAGATAGAAAGCTCGCAAAGCTGTAATAATATTCTTCTCAACCATGTGACTAGGCTCTCTTCTTTGATGCTCTAACTTTGAATGTTATTGGTAGTTTTAGTGTGATATACCATGCTCTTTCCATTTCTGTTTTGTCTTCTTTCCACCTTCCTCTTTTCTTTCTTACCTCTTCAAGGGGGTTGGCATGACATACTATTTAAGATACCAATGCTGGCCCGCTACTCTTTCTTTCTTTTTGGTGGTTCATATATGGCTGCAAGACTGTCGATAATAATAATAATTATAATTGTATCCATTTTCTGTTTGCCCAGCACAGGGTAGCAACTCTGAGATATCTTCTTGTTAGCTCTCCTATCTCTTCTTCATTTTATCTCACTTTGTTCTCTTTGTTTTAGGTGAAGTCATAGTGACTCGGGAAACTACTCTGGTCGTCGTGCAATGCCACGTAGCTCATTGTGTTAAAGCTCACGTAGAAAAGCCTGTGTTCGTTCCCTTAGCCAAAGCAGGAAAAGGAATGGAAGCGTTGCTCAGGCGGGAAGGGGGCGCCAACTACAACGTAATTCGCGGAACAAACACGAGCGCGCCGTGGGTACTGAAGGAAGTAGCGGTTGCTCGTCAAACACGACGAGCGTCCGCCAGAATAATGATGCACGGTCGCAAACCTAGCAGACGCCTTGAGCTGCAGCCTTCGCAGGGAACCGTTGTAAGCGGCGGGTACGAGCATGAAGGCTTCGTGTGGCTCGCACTGCGTGGATATATTATATGCATGAATATCAATACGTCTACGTAAGTGGAAGTGAATGGAGCATTCAGTGTTGGTTGCACCGTGCCTAGCCCTCGAGAAGAACGACACGTATAAATGTGGCGCTCTCGGTTGATTTCGACCGTGCGAGGTTTCTGAAGATGTGTCGAATCTAAGCACGCGGGCGCTTTTTTGCATTCCGCCCCCATCGGAATACGGTCGCCGTGGCCGGGGATCGAACCCGCGATATCGGGATGAACAGCCGTTCGCGACAGTGACAGATCCACCACGGCGGGTGTTATTTCCTCCCGAAGTACTTGCAGCGCACACTTCTTAAAATTCTTCTTACATAGATTCAATGTGAGCGTCGCGCTCAACACATCGTTTTCTCACTGTTTTTTGCCATGAGCTCGCTTTCTATTTGATGTCATATGTATATGTCCTAAAAGCAAATGATGATAACAACAACAACAACAACAACAACAATTATAATAATGATGATGACGATGACGACAACGACGACGACGACGATGACGATGATGATGATGATGATGGTGGTGGTGAGCACTTTTTAACGTCAGGGATATAGCACATCTTGTGTTTTCATGGTGGTTAGCAGGTGACCATGGCGGTGACGATGATCAAGATAATGATGCATGCTTACAACATTGCCTACGTCTAGCAAATTCTCTTAGTACAAAATATTGTGGATTTTGAAACTGCTCTCTTGAGCGTGCTATGCTTCGCCGTGAGGATCGAATCACTTTTTAGTAAACGAACCACTTGCGAAGTCAAACTCGTAAAAAAAACTTGCTCTATTGTAAGCTCGGTGGGTGAATGAAACACGATTATGTCGCAATGCCCCTTGCTTCTGGCACCTCACTGGGGAAGCCTGCTTCTGCAACTTATTCTCGGCGTGTTCGCATGAACACCCACGTTCGCATAATGCGCACTGACCGTAGTTTAGAACTGCTCATCACTGGGCACTATATATGAGAGTATCTTGATGGCAGTCGCGGGCAGCCATTTCGTTAACTTCCCCCTGCCTCTCCAGAGCATGCCATGGACACTGCAACCACCGAATAAGATATCACTCAGTGTATTAGAGAGGTGAGCTTTTTGCTCACTTGCTTGTAAGTTCTCATGGGGCCCGCTTTCGCGGTTCCGATTAGGCAAGTCACTTTACATTCTTTCCGTGGGAGTCACTTACGCGCAGCCACGTTGCTGCAGTGCGCCGTGATACACTTGCCGCCCTCGACGACCGACGCATGCAGGCGGAATTACTCGAGATGCGTTTTTGTGGCCGACTTCGCTGCTCGTCTCCAAATATAGCGTTGCGCATAAACATTTTCTCTGTTGCAATTACGGATACTGCCATTGCACAACCACTGGCTGTAATAGTAACGTTACTACGAAGCATGCATTTACGGAAGCGTAACACAATCACCAAGTGGAAGAGGTATTCGTGGATGTGCTGTAGAATATAGGCAGCGACTGCCGGGAATTTATATTCTTCCCAAAGAAAATAAAAATCTTTCTGTAGTGTTTTACTAAGATATCTAAAAAGAGCACTCAATGATTGAAGCAGGGCAGCGCAAAACCTTCTTTTTAGTTCAGTTCGTTTAGAGCAATGAATTTGAAGTTTTCAAAGGCCATCCCTTATTACCTCTCCATCCTACCATTAGGCAACGCCTGTAATCTATAGATATATCGCCCGAAAAACACCTTGGTCCTATTTCCATAAGAGAATGTTTAAAATAAAGTCGTAAATAAGTTTCTGTGTTAATGTTTCCACGTTTTCGAAAAAGAAGTACTAGCTGGTGAACCGCTTCGTACTTCGTCAAAACTGCGCTTAATATGCGTTCTTAATTACTTCTCGTTCCACTAGAAGGAGATATTTATCTTGAACCGGAAACTCGCAAGAATGCTATATGCGTCGACTAAATGTTATAAACAAAATTGATGAGAGGTCCTTGGCAAACGCCTTTCTTGTTAGCAATTACCATTGTGCTCGTTACATTAAGCTTCAAGGTCTCGTATATTTGCAAACTAGACCATCGTTTACACTTATCAAATCAAATTTTATTACTTGAAAAACAGAATGATCATCTTCATTCAGCCCCTGGTCATGTAGTATAGTGTATTATGGCCCCATGATAGCCTTAAAATTGGATGCCATATCTTTCTGCAAGATTACAGTGAAGGCTGGCCAGAGAGTCAGCCTTCACTGTAATTATGAGCGCAATGTCTCAGTGTCATTATGCTCAGTGGTTGGCAGCACTGAAGTGAATATACATGGGTTAACCACTCCGATCTAAATTTTAAAGACTTCCTTCTCTTCTTTGCTGCTTTCGCTTTTGTCAATAGCAAGAAAAAAAAGATGGTTTACTTATGTGTGCCGATCTGAGCAGCTGATAAAACAAATAGAGTGAGCCTGTGCAAGCGAGTTCTCATACCCTACGAAAGCGTCTGTTTGCTGGCTCACGGCCTCAAGGCGCAAAGCTCGTGCTCTCTAAAAGGTTGCAGAAAATGGCGGCTCTTCCTCTTCGAGATCCATCTCCCTCTCACGGCCTTGATCGAACGCTACAGAACTTGCTGCAGCGTTTGGGCGTGACCATGGCGATGGCTGCAATTAGGTGCAGGCGACGTTGCAGCACCACGGCGTCAGCTTTCACCACCGCCGCGGTACAAACTCTTAGCTTACCTCCAACCTGGAGCTTGTATAGGTTGACGTGAGAAACAGGAACTGCTGATTACTGGTTAAAAAAAATCTACGCCTACAAGTTGCTGTTTATTCGAATGAAATATACAAAAGGTAACTAATTATATGATCATTGATCATTACGTTTCAATGATATTTCGAGGTTCCGATAGACATTCCGTGGCGTTTACACTTGACATCGACCAAAGCGTCGAACGCCGCTGAACGAAAACTGTTGCGGAGCTTCCCTTCACAGCTTCACTGTAACGGGCTCTTTATTTAGTACAGAGTAGTTACCCGGCGCATAGCAAAATATGTGCTAACAATTGTGGCCATAAGAACATCTTAATGCTAAATAATGTAACACATGGACAAACCAACCGAAGGAAACGGTTGCATCACTTCGTTCATTTCCTTATCTTTCTACTGTCCCATGGGCTGTTACTCTACTTATTCTGCGTACATCTGCCTACGCATTTTTCGACAAGAGAAAAGAGGAAGGAGGCTCGAATGGTGGTTGGGCCGAATGGCTTACAAAAAAGAATGAGAAGGAATGAAACGCCACTGAAACACATTTCGCATAACCTAGCAATTATTTATCTTTGATGCTGTTATTATGACCTTTAACTACTTCAGTGGAATTGTTACCAATGCTCCATCTTCACTTAAAGTGCGACGTGCATTTAGAACTACGCTACAGCCTTTATTATTGCAGCCTCATTTTTGCCATCGCCGTCGCCGTGATGTTTTGTATAAAGTTCAAGGGGGTTAACACTGTCGCCGAGCTGCATGTACGAGTGAAAGCATGCGAGGGGAGACCACGATAGCGCCTTAATCTAACACGCACCAAGGAACGAAGCGGAGAGCAGATGCGCCGTCTTCCGTCGCGCGAAAGGCCGTGGGGGGATGGAAGGAAGGGAGGGAGAGGGTGACGGCGTTGTGCTCCGCCAGCAACTGCGCATTTCGCAACCAGACGCAAGGCGAATTGATGATCGCGGCTGAATCTGGCTCGCCATATATGGAGGAAAGTGAGGAGACAGCGCGGCAGGGAGCGGCCTCAACTCCGCCAGCAAGTGCGTATTTGGCACGGTCGCTCGCGGTCTCGCGTGCCGTATATGTTGAAAGGGATCTGCAGACGGCTCACACCTTTGTGCGCGCTTTGTTCTCTCCGTTCTTACGTTAACGCGATAGACCGCACAAAGGTTACATCGCTCGCTGCTGCTGCCGCACTTGTTCATACCAGCGTTTTGGCAGCCAGTGTCCGCTCTCATTGAGTGTGATGTGTTCATGTTTGCTTGCGCACGCTGACACCATGCCTGTTAATTCAGCCAGCAAGCAAATGTTTACACGTTTATACGGCCAATAAAACTACTATCCTTACTTCGTCTAGCTGTCCACTAATTTACTATCGCAATCCATGTGCCACCTTTCGGGCGAAACTGCCACTTCTTTTTACGCTAAAATGAAGCTACCAGAAAGCGCTCAAACGTCTTTGGAGTTGATAACGAGTCGTGTTCCCTGTAACTAATATTATACAACACAGCGCTTGTGTTTCATCTAACTTCTTCGTCCTTATCATTAGTGTGCGCTGTAAGTAATAATAATGATAACGACTCAACGCCACCAGAAGAATATGCCTCACAGTGTTGAACTCTTAGCACTACCAATCGAAAGCGTTTTCTTCTTTTTTTTCATTTTTTCTTTTCGTTTGTGTGTTTGTGCAATTGGTCAGTATTATTTCTCAAACCCTCTCTCTGAGGTGCACGACGTTAACACCATAGAAGCCTGTACACGAAATCCGACTTAAATCTGCATCAGTAATGTTAAAGATGCTTCGCCACACAAAGACGCTTACTGTAAAGATGCACCCTTTACAGAAAAACTTTCCAAGCACGTCATATCGTCATGTTATTCACTCGTGATACTTATCTGCATCTTATGCCATGCTAGCACTTTCTGAATATTATGAAGTTAGGTGCACAACAGTAGGTAGATGCATATTATACTTTGCAGCATTCATTTAGGTAGTAACTCTCGGGCGCGCAAAATATTCCGGTTGGTAAACCTGTCTTTCTCTTTTAAGAATATTGAGGAAAAGTAGTGATATGACGTGTTTAAAGACGGAGTTCATAGCCTGTCTTTTTTTCAGAATTTGTATATTTATCCTAATCATACCAGCGCCGTTTTTCAACCCCGAAAAAGCTCTTAACGCATACCACACGTGCGCCAGAGCTGTCTTAGAAATTGAAACTCTCGTGGTTGCCACGCCGTTCGAGGCGAACGCGCGCGCCTACGCCAAGGTTCAGCAGATTTGTATGGCAAGTGTCGTCATAGAAGTGGCGGCCTACGTGGCTGCGTCGGACGACACATGTAAAGGAGTGATCCGCGGAATCAACGTGGACATCAGTGACGCAGAACTGACGGAAATGATCGTCAACCGGAGAAACCCCGGCGCACTGGGGGTTCGAAGAATCAAGAAGACAACAACAGTGATCGTGTTGTTCGACGGACACAAGGTCCCCCTAAACGTCGTATGTGATGGTGTTCGCTACCCTTGTTCCTTGTATCGAAGACAAGTAGACGTTTGTTATGCGTGTGGAGAACTGGGCCACAGGTCCGACGTTTGCCCGAAGGGCGAAGACCAGAAAAAATGCCGCGGATGTGGCATGCTCACACCATCAGAGGATCATCAATGTGATCCCAAGTGCGCCATCTGTGGTGGGGCACACCAAACGGCAGACCGCAAGTGCAAACAGCGCTTCCAGGTGCCATACATCGTGCGCCAAAGACGGCGGCGCCGCAGGCGCGCACAGCACGCGCAGCGGGCGGCAGGACCGCGTGGTTTCGACACAGCTAGCGGCGGAGAAGCAATGGCGGGAGAGAAACCCTTCTACTCCCCCCATCGCAACATATCGGCATCGAGAGGACGCTCCCGCTCCCGATCCAGAGGGCGATCCAGCAGATCGCGCTCTCGCTCCAGAGGGCGCGACAATAGCAGCAGACGCTCCCTTTCGAGAGGACGATCGGGTTCCAGGGTCCGAATCCAGGAACCAATGTCCTGGGCAGACAAGGCCAGGATGAGCATCTCAAGCGGCAAACAGGTAACACAGGGCATCTCGCCGGAGCATAAAAGAGAGCAATCTGAGATTTTAATGCTTAAGAAGGAAAATGCAGAGCTAAAAGAGGCACTACGAACGCTGAGGGCTGAGTTCGAGCTCTTCCGTAACTCGCGTGAACCCCGCGAAGTAGCCTTACCCATCCCAGTACAAGCAGAAGGGTCGAATAAGCGCAAAGCTATTTCCCCCCCTGCGACCACGGAAAGAGAGCCAATGCAAAGTGACGAGTCCCCCGCTCAGGACCCTAAGCCAGAACCAAACATACTCGCGTCTTTGAAGGTAATTGAGGAATCGCTCACGCAGATGAGAGAGGCCTTAGCTATTCAATCTAGCACTGTCGGGCATATGGACAGTAACATCTCCCACCTAACACGTAATAGTTGGCATCCTCGAGTCTAAAATGAAAATGATAGACGCTAGCAAAATCAAAAGCATCTCCACTGGCACCACTGCAAAAGCTAAGAAAGTACAGCAGGATCCCGATAACACGAGTCCCCTGCAGGCTCTGCTAGCTCAATAGAAATCAAAATGGCGGGACACACCGGAAACCTAATTATCTGGCAGTGGAATTGCGCCAGCTTCTTAAGGCGCAAGGCTGCTCTATTGCAGCTCATCAAAGCACAAGCGATAATGCCGCACGTCCTGCTCTTGCAAGAAACACTTAGTGAGAAGGTAAATTTATCGGGCTACCGTTCGGTTAGCCAAAAAGGAGAAAATGGCAGAGGTATTGCCACATTCGTCAGGAAAGACACCTCTTTTCAGGAGCACGAAGTCAAAATTTGTAACTCGGATAAGAAATCCGGTCTCGAGGCACAGTTAATTGAAATCATCCCCCACGGAAAAATTCGACGAAACATCTTCATTCTCAACCTGTACAGCTCTCCTTCCGCTCATAAGCATAATCTCCGCTCACTACTAAATAGGGTCGCAACCGCTGCGAAATCGCAGCCCTTAATAGTCGCAGGAGATTTCAACGCTCCCCACCCGGCTTGGGGTTATATAACACGAACAAAGAAAGGGGCCAACCTAGTTGCAGCGACTACAGACCTAAACCTGACGCTGGTCTCGGACCCACGTTTCCCCACGAGGCTGGGAAACTCGGTCGCCAGAGACACGACCCCTGATCTCAGCTTCACTAGAAATGCTGTGGCCACGTGGTCCAACTTACAGGAGAACTTGGGGAGCGACCACTACATAATAGAACTCAGGATGGAAATAATAGCAGCTCCTCCCAAAACCTATAAGTACAGAGATTGGGACCTCTTTAGGAAAATAAGAGGTGAAGATGAGGCAGTATACGACACGTTCAGTGAACTGCTTGTACAGATACAAATGGATGTCGAGAAGGCCACCAAGGAAATAGTTACGGATTTTGATGCCCCAGGGATGGATGCAAGGTTAGCGCATCTCCTGGAAGCCAAGCGCTCTCTCCTCGAGAGATGGAAGACACAAACACTCAATCGCAGGCTACGGAAAAAGATCGCGGAGCTGAATAAACTCATTGAGGAGCATTGCTCAGAACTTAATAAACAGCAATGGAGAGACGCCTGCTCGGCAGCGGATGGAAAAATGCGCAAAGGAGGCAAATGGACCCTCTTCAAACATCTCTTAGACGATGGACAATCCAAATGTAATCAGAGACTAGTCATAGACCGATTAATTAATAAGGAAAAAATGGAAGGCATCTCAGAGGCCTCCATATTTCGGAAACTAGCGAACAAATACCTTCCCATTGGCCAAAGCCCAGGTTCTCCCCTCCCTCAGTATGAGGGCGCGCCTGCCCCAGAGCTGGACGTTCCCTTCTCGGAAGCTGAGATCAGGGAAGTGCTGCACAATTTAAACGGAAGGTCTGCCCCAGGCCCCGACGGAGTTACAAACCGGCTCTTAAGAAATTTGGACGACAAAGCAATTCAAGCTTTAGTGAAGGAGATAAATGAGGTATGGGAGGAAGGCGTTGTACCGGAGAGTTGGAAGAAGGCCACAGTGGTCTTAATCCCCAAGCCAGGTAAATCACCCAGCTTGGAGAACCTCCGTCCTATCTCCCTTACTTCTTGCATTAGCAAAGTAGCAGAACATGCAGTGCATAACAGGATATCGAGACATATTGAGTGCAACGAACTATTCCCGTACAATATGGTTGGTTTCAGGCCCTTGCTTTCAACGCAGGATGTCATGCTCCTGCTCAAAACACAGATAATCGACTCTCAAAGCAAAGATGTAAAAGGCGTCCTCGCACTGGATCTATCCAAGGCATTCGATACAATTGCACATGACTATATCCTTCAGGAGATATCGGCCTTGAACTTAGGAGTTAAATTCTTCTCCTTCGTTGCATCCTTCCTCGAGAGCAGGACGGCGGCCATAAAGTTGAGGCAATCAGTCTCGGAATACTTCACACTCGGAAACAGGGGTACTCCCCAAGGGGCAGTTATCTCACCCCTTCTGTTTAATATAGCAATGCGCAAGTTGTCGGAAAGCCTTGCAGCAATTCCTTACGTAGGTCATGCATTATATGCTGACGATATTACAATCTGGTGTCCTGGAGGATCGGAGGCTACGGTCGAACAAGCTCTACAGGAGGCTCTGGATGTTACAGAGTCTTTCTTGAAAGGTACGGGACTGGCACTCTCGCCTGGAAAGTCGGAACTCCTGCTGTACAGACAGGCTAGACGAGGTGCTAGGGGACTCACCCCACTCGATCAGGTGCCAATTAGCGTTCGTACCAGAGATGGGCACACCATCCCGAGAGTAGACTCTATCAAAATACTAGGGCTTTCAATAAACTCAAAGGGATGCAACGCTAAGACTATAGCCCAACTCACCACGAAAACTGAAAACATTATTAGATTAATCATGAGAGTGTCCAACAAGAAAGGTGGCATAGGCGAGGATATACTCCTTAGGGCTCACCACGCTTTCCTCATCAGCCATGTCATTTACATAGTCGCAGCCCTCAATTGGACGAAAACAGAAATGGATAAATTAGACACGCTTATGCGCAAAAGTATCAAAAAGGTGATCGGCGTGCCAATCACGGCTAGCACAGAGAAACTCATGACATTGGGAGTACACAACACAACTTCGGAATTAATAGAAGCACAAAAATCAGCACAAATTATTAGATTATCAAACTCCAAAGCAGGCAGAAGACTTCTGGATGCGGCCGGCCTCCGTCCTAGCTTCAATCAGGAAAATATCACGCAACTTGATATTCAGACAAGGAACTCCTTTATTGTAGACCCTTTTCCAAGAAATGTCCACCCCCAACACAATAAAGGTCGAAGGTTAGCGAGGGCTAGAGCTTTCTTAAAGAACATATCCGGAACGGAGACCTTTGTTGACGCGGCGCGACACGCCAGTGCCAACAAGTTCTCCGTAGCCGTAGTCAATGACAGGGGAGAACTCCTCTCGGCAGCCTCGCTGAAAACCTCCTCGGTCGATGTGGCGGAACAGGCTGCTATAGCTCTCGCATTACTTGACTCAAAACGCACTACGGTGTACACGGACTCCCGAGCAGCTGTTAGAGCATTCGCATCGGGATTGATAGCCAAAGAAGCAGCCAGGATTTTAAACGGCAAACACCCCTCTGACACTGTTCACCACATAGTCTGGTTCCCAGCTCACGTGGGACCAGACGTATTACCGGGTCACCTGAACCCCAATGAGATAGCCCACGACCGTGCGCGAGGTTTCGTATGCCGCGACGGGATGGTGTCTCGGGTGAGTTCGGGAGAGCTCGTCCACAGTGATCCACTGGTTACCTTTCAGGAAATCACCTCTCATTACAGAGGGAATAGGCAGAGTTTTCCTTTCCCCCATCATAAGCTCAACAGGCCACAAGCTAGCACGCTTCGCATGCTCCAGACGGGGTCCTACCCCTCTAGGGGCTTTTTGAACAAGCTCCACCCGGACATCGATCCACTCTGCCCAGATTGCGGCACTGAATTTAGCTCACTAAACCACATGCTCTGGCAGTGCCCTGTGTTACAGGATTTTAATACAGAAGAAGACTGGACGAACGCCATCACAGACCCGAGACAGGACGTCCAGCTCCTGGCTGTCCAGAGGGCCCGTGAACGAGCGGAGAGGCATGGCCTCTCTGTTCCGACATGGGACTAGCCAGCGGCTGGGTAGGGACCTGCAGGCCCCCGCTTAGCTCCTCAGGACCACAATAAAGTCGTTTGCTGCTGCTGCTGGTAGGCCCAATCAAGGGCAGCCCTTCCTTTTCCTTCTGTGCCCCACGATTCCACTTGGGCCGTTTTGCCTTCGAACTCCTGCAGTTATCTGCCTCACTATTTCAACTTCTCCCAGAGTATCGATGGTGCTGTGCTGGCCCGTGGTGAATTGTCGCCATGCCGAGGCGTCCGGCAAGGTTAACGCCTTGCTTGCTGGTGCACCAGACTTAGCGGCGCCAGCACATGCTGCTATTCATTGCTGGAGACCTAGATTCCGATATTGGCGCAATTAAAGTCGCGTTATTCTCATGAAGACACGAACATCCTCTTTGCGTTATTTGGAAGTTGGCGAATACCAAGACAGTGACTGTCTAAGTGTGTGGGCCTAATGTACAACCTAAAGGAAGCGATGAAGTAGGTGACCGAGAGAACCAAGTAGGACTTGTTCCATGGGGCAGAAAAAACGACACAGAAAGGTAACCACATAAGCCGCATTGACAGAAGGGGCGACACATGAGCGAAAGTTACGCTCAAGAAAACAGTCACTATCGCGGCAAGAAGTAAATTTGAAAGCATATATGGAAAAGGACCGGAATAAAAATGTTGTATATATGCATAAAAAAAAGAAACATGCATGTGGAAGAGTGTCTCGCAAAATGTTGCTGAAAAAAATGTGACAGCCATACTACTGAACTAATTATTAACGCGAAAGAATTACATGTTCCAGGAGGCAGAAAAGCCGACATTATAGGAAACTAGTGGCACCAAAAATCATCTGTGACCTCATCAGCGTCTTGAATGACGTCGGTAGTATACAGAATTAAAGTTAGAACTTAGTGGAAGGTGTCTTAAGGTGGAGTAGAGTTAATTAAAATGCAGCAAACGGAATCAAGGCGAATTAAAGTGGGTTAAGGAGGATTAAAGTGGATTAAGGTGGAATAAAGTTGATGATGGTGCATTGAGATTGGCATAATTTACAGCAAGGTGGATTAAGGCGGATTACAGTAGATTAAGGTTGTTACAAATCCCAGCGACATGAATTAAAGTGAATTTAAGTTGGTACAAATTAGACAAAAATGGAATAAGGTGGATTAAGGTACACTTGTGAAGGACACGTGATAATGTATGGCGTCACGTATAATGAACGCAGCAAATTAATTAGAGAATTCATAATGCTTCTGCATTCAAATCCCGTAAGGAGAGTTAAGTGCCTGTCAATTTTTACTTAAGCATTTCTTACCTTTTCGTAACCTCCTACGGCACGAGAGTGAACAGTTTATAACCAAACGAAAATTTTCGTTGAGCTAGTAGTTAAACATTAACGTGAAAAAAGAAAAGGCGTGAACTCACGGCAGAAAAAGACACATGGACACCGCGCAACCCCGTCGCGTCTTCGTAGTGCTTTTATTCTTCTCATGCAGATCACGCCCAAGGTATCTCACATTGTAAAAAAACTCAAGTTAAACTTACGGTTATCTTTAGCCTTAACGCACTTGTATAGCGTCAAATTTTGTCACTTTATATCCAACTTTTGTTATACACTTACATGGCATCTGTCTTCATTCAAACTGACGGTGTTAACCGTGTGATGGCTTCTATATTTAAGTAAACTACATGCTCTGTCTGCTTGCTTCGCGTAGACGCTTGTGATGAATTGTCTGGCAGCCCCTGGTCAGGGAGCCGAAGCTTTGAGCCCGCACGACGAACTCCGAACTTAGCTTCGTACTTTATATTTCTTGCAAATATATATTGAATGGCAACATAACTGGATATTTCTACATTTGAAATACGAAATTCGAAGTGCATACAATGCATTTCCTTTCTCGGATTTAGAAAAACTCAGAACACCATAGCATATATTTTTGGTTTTCTCATTTGCACGTCTACTGACTTATTTCCATTACAAGTAAAAAGGAAAAAACGTTCAAGTGAAGCGGAATGAAGTCGCGGCTTCGCGTGGCCCCATGGGGTTCATGTTTCTGTCAATCGCCAGCCGCTGGAGAAATATAAAACAGGCAAGGTATATTCAGCGAGCACTCTATTCATTGTTTTGGCACATTGATTGCACCACTGCGTCATAAGAGTTTCGTTTACTCGCCCACTTTATGCCGCATTTCCCGACTTTCGGGCGAAATTCAAAGCCCTTGCTCGCTTTCCGTTCTTTTGTTTTACGCTGGAACAGTGTCATCAGCGTGTGCTGCCGCAAACACCGGAGTCAGTCCCGTGCGTTTTCATTTTTTTTTGTTATTCATATGGAAACAATGGCTCGGTAACTTCTTTGTCTTCCTGTGCTCTGCCAGCTGCGGCACTGTTGTGTTCTGTCTGCTGTTGTGTTGAAGCAGGCAATCTGAAAGTATGATTTGGAATAAACCTCACAATTCTCATGTAAAAAATAAAGGGGAGGGGGAGGGGAAAGAAACCGAGCATGAACCAGCTTTTATTTTTCCGTATAAAAGTTTTCCTAAAAGCTTAGCAATAACATGTTCACTTTTAAATGCCTGATCACGACAGCTGCTTTCTAATATTTTGTTTGATGTGTTCTGCAACCACCGTGCAAATAACCCATCAAGGAATGGTGTTGCGCTGTGATACATGGCGTTATTTGTGAGAAGCCACGGGGACATGGATTACTTCGTTTCCCTCGGGAACTAAACTAACATGTGCTTACTTTTTCTCCAGTGACAAGTTTCTGGAAGCGCTTTCCACATGTTCCTATACATGTCCTCACGCTCCCCAGTAAACGTAAAGATTGTAAGCGTTTTCAGTTCGGGTAATATACCGGTCGTCGGCAGTGTGATGCTATCGTTTACTGTGGTCTCTGCGGAACAATTCACCCTCGTCTAATCATTCGTCACATAGCTGCTCATTCACCCATGCCAAGTAGAGCACGTAGCGTGGCATAACCAGGAGCACAAACGGGAAAGCCCACACGTGCGTATGGGTTACCTACAAAAGCACGTACTTGAGATCCCTATACTAGAAAAGGATAACTTTTCTAGAAAGTTCGTTCGTTCGTTCGTTCGTCCGTCCGTCCGTCCGTCCGTCCGTCCGTCCGTCCGTCCGTCCGTCCGTCCGTCCGTCCGTCCGTCCGTCCGTCCGGCCGTCCGTCCGTTCGTTCGTTCGTTCGTTCGTTCGTTCGTTCGCTCGCTCGCTCGCTCGTTCGTTCGTTCGTTCGTTCGTTCGTTCGTTCGTTCGTTCGTTCGTTCGCTCGCTCGCTCGCTCGCTCGTTCGTTCGTTCGTTCGTTCGTTCGTTCGTTCGTTCGTTCGTTCGTTCGTTCGTTCGTTCGTTCGTTCGTTCGTTCGTTCGTCCGTCCGTCCGTCCGTCCGTTCGTTCGTTTGTTCGTTCGTTCGTTCGTTCGTTCGTTCGTTCGTTCGTTCGTTCGTTTGCTCGCTCATTCGTTCGTTCGTTCGTTCGTTCGTTCGTTCGTTCGTTCGTTCGTTCGTTCGTTCGTTCGTTCGTTCGTTCGTTCGTTCGTTCGTTCGTTCGTTCGTTCGTTCTCTCTCTCTCTCTCTCTCTTCCGTTCGTGCATTCGTTTTCTCGCTCGTTTGTTCTTTCTCTCTTCCGTTCGTGCATTCATTTCCTCGCTCACTCACTCCTTCATCATCTCGTTCGTTTGTTCTTCCTTTTTTTCTTTCTTTTTTTTCGTTCGTACGTTCGTTTGTTGGGAGCAGTTCACTTACATTTACAATCATCGTCCATGGTCTTCTGCGCCATTTGTTTCTTGTCAATGGACTTGGCAGTTGACATTAGCTCATGTCAGCTGAATGCCCCCACATTTCAAACGGGGCAAAATGGAAGAAAAACCTTGTGCGCTTGGATTAAAGTGCACGGTCAAGAAACCCAGGTGGTCAAAATTAATCCGGAGTCCCCCACTATGGCGTCCTCTTATAATCACGTTGTGGTTCTTGTGCGAAAAACGAGAAAGTGTAAATGTTACCAGAAGATAAAGCTGGGCGCCTTGACATTGGTTTAACGTGCTGATACAATAGGCAAAAATGACGCAAACGCGAGAGGAAGATTCGCTATACTGCTCTGGATGAGCGCTTACTAATCATTGAATATTTATAGAAAAATAGCAAATAACATTGAGCATGAAGAGAAAAGCCTTTAAGGAATACATGCACAATGCGAAATGAAAAACTTCCATTGCGCATGCTTTGTCCAATCAACTTTCTCCTGTTAGGGCTCGCCTTGCGCAATTATCTCATGCTGTCATCTTTCACGTTGTTTCATCAACTAGTCAAATTATTTATATACAGCATGGTCTACTTTTAAAGAGAACGTCAGGTTACTAATCTGTCATCGACTACAGTAAGGATAAGGTACGGCGACCTGCAGACTATCTTTTCACACGCCGCTTCCTGTTTATAGAAAAAAGGGCTTTACGTGACTTCCTAAAGTTAAACGAAGGCTCGGGAAATTCCAGCTTTATATACAGTTAAGAGGTGCCTTTCGTCGTGTACCATCATTTGGACAAAAAATAAATTTTATTGTACTATCTAACTTCTTTTACAAATTAGAGCTGACTGATTTTGGCTTCACGTTAAGGTATGTGCGCAATAACTAGTTGTCAGGGAACATCAACTAAGCACATTTGCTTTCTTAAATTCAGTATATGCCATCTACATAGGCTTTGATAATTCTGACTTAGCGTACGCGAAGTCATAAGCCAATTCAAAAAACCCTACATGAGCGAAAAAAAGAAAGACAAAGCTGCTCCGAAAAAGTTGAACAAGATAACTGTTGACACCAGTGCAGCAGATGAGTGTCCACCAGAAAAAAGAAACAGTTTTGTAAGCTCAAAGCGGACCGTACCGGACATACAGGGAGGGACATTTCACCGTCGGCTACATACGAAACTGATATATAAACGCATAGACATCCGCAAGTGTTTTCTTAGAAAACTGTTCGCTCCTTGTTAACGGACAAGGTTCGATACACGAAGGGGAAACTCTCAAGGCTACGCTCTTCGCGTAGAAAAATACGGCACACCACTTGTTCCCTGGAGAGCAGAGCGGCGAAGCCGTAGTCTTGTCAACGCAGCTTTTCGGCTCCAACCAGAGTTGTAGAACACCGAACAGCGACAAACTCGAGAAGCACCTTTTTGAGCGACTTTTCATAACTTGTGACAGCGCACCTCATACACGAACCACTCGGAGGAGCTGGGACGTCGACAAAGGAAAGTCTAAATTGGAACCGACATCCATTCCTATGGCAGAGAAGTTTCTTACGGCTACAGCACGGGGGCATTTCTTTCCTGTCTCTTTGGTTCTTGGTGGAAAGCACAGCAAAGATAGAAGACAGACGGCGCACTCATGGTGGCGTCTCTCCGCCTCGTTTAGCAACTTCTTATGATGCGGACCAGTAGAAGTGCTCCATTTCTAAAAAAAGAGAGAAAGGCAGCCACCACATTCTTTTGTTTGGTTGGTTTAATTTTCTTCTATCTCTTGAGGGGTCCTAAAAAAATCCTTTGTCGGTCTTCTTCAGTATGCTTCTTGCAATTTTTTGTCAAGTAGTCTCTTGCGTCGATGTCCCTTATACCGCTTTAATCAAGCTGATATCAACCTTAGAACTACTTCCGGGAAGTCGTGCCAGAGAACGTTTCCGAACGCTTCGTGTATAAAGACGGTAAGAAAAAGCCCCATGCCCGCACAATGGCTTTAGGTCATATTGTAAATGCCATAAAATATGTTCCTTGAAGGGCAGGCTAATACATGTATTGGGAAATTGGCCTTAAAAGGAACTTGAAAAACTTCAGTTTATGAAGGAATTGTTCCTTCGTTGCACTTACACAAAAAGCTGCTGTAAAGTGTAGCCCAAGTGCTGCATTGTGTACATTGGTGGAAGTGGTCCTATGGCGCGTTGATTTAATATTGACAAGTGAGACCACAATAACGTTAGTAGACTTTGACATAGGGGGCGTATCGGGCACATACGTGATAAAAGATGTAAAAAAGAAAGAAAGCAAGTAGAATACTATCGAAGAAATAAACAAAGACAGCGCTTGTCATTGTCTCCTTTGTGTCCTCCCGACTCTTTCAGGAGCTTTTTGACGTCCTACACTTCGTAATTTTAACAACACTGTGTTGTTTAAATCGCACCTGAGCCGTGTTGCTACCTCCTTCTGCGTTTGGTCTTTCACGCTCTCTTAAATATAGTCCCATATAAATATCAATGGAGCACGCATTGCGCTCCCTTATCACGACGCGTTCGCCACGCCTACGCTCACGTCACCGACGTCATGTAAGCAGGGCAGCACAACGCCATTGCACTACCATTCCGTAGCACGGCACTCGTTCGAGAAACACGTTTGCCGATGCTCACAAATTATTGGATGGTGCTCGTGACTTGTAACACAAGCTGGTGTTGCACTTTACATAAGGTCCCTGGCGCGCATCACTAGGCCGCCAATAGCCATTTCGTGGGGCTAATGGGCTCCCTTTTCTAAAGCGTTACCGGCTTTCAACTACACTGCAGCCAAGTGCTTGTGATGAGAAATACTGCCATGCACCGATGTTGCACCCCCGAATGGTGATTCGGGACAGGTAATAGGTGTTTGTTTTGAAAGTATAATGCACCCGGAAATGTGCCCCGCACTTGACTTTTGGCCGACAGATATTGATTGTATGTATCAATTTGGCATGAACAGCAATTTGGCATGCGTAATTGATTGTATGTTTTGAAAGTGTCACATTTTCCCCAAGCACACTGCGTTGTGCCTTAACGGACACGTTTCGCGTGGGTCAGAAATGACTTTTATGTTAAGTAAAGATGTGCTTGCATATGCATACAGACCGAGCAGCGTCTGGCACCCAATGTACCAACGTATAACGGCGTCAAAACTTAACAACACTGCAAATGTGTTTTACTCAGCACACACTGCTGATGTCAGCCCTACTATGCAGCAGCTCCTGTGGAACTGAATTTTCCTGCAAGATGAAAACGTCCGTATCTGGTACCGTCGCATCACTTGTTCACAAGAGTAGATCTCCCCTAGGATCATGGTACGTACAAAAGGGATGAGCTTCTCCATACGTGAGTTAGCGTCTTCGGCATGGAGTGGACGATGCACATTAGCCCCTCAGTGCATCGCCAGATGTGATGCAGGCATGCTAGCCTCTTTTTACAAAGCTAAGAAAACGACTTTATCAAATCAACAGATTAGATGCCTCGTTTCAAGGTGTGCGCATTTCCAACTGATAAGTAGAAGTTGAAGAGCTCCTGTTGAAGCTGGACTGATATATTGAGAAACAAGGAGAGGTGGATAACCGGAATAGAGCATATCGTTATAAGATTGTAGCAAGTTTCTTTTAGTAAGCAACAGCTTCTGTGAAACCCTCCATTAAGCTGATTCAGTGGTTGGTAGAGATGACTATGACGAAGACAACTACTTAGGCTGAGGTAATCTCATCAAACTCATACACGCGTTCGTCACCTGTCACTTCGCATACGTTGCGGCAATGCTCAATTGGACACGATCCGAAAGAGACAGACTGAATGCCCAAATCAGAAAGGTCACCAAGCAAGCCCTCGGCATTCCAACCAGCACCAGCAACAAGAAGCTGGGGCACCTGGGCATGCACAACACCCTGGAAGAAATTGCCGAAGCCCAGCAGCGCGCCCAGCTTGCTAGGCTTTCGACGACGCCTCCGGGGCGCACGATCCTAGAGAAGCTAGGCTTTGCGACATAGAAAAAGGAGACATAGAAAAAGACTTTGCGGACCTCCCACGGGACATCCGCGCCAAGATCACAGTCCGCCCTATACCCAGGAACGTACACCCCGAAAACAACAGGGGCAGACGACAAGCGAGAGGACAATTCCTTCTTAACCAAGCCTTGGTGAACCGTGAACGCTCAGCTTTTGTGGACGCGGCGGCATACACGGGAAACAAAGCTTTCGCAGTGGCGGTTGTGGATGGCCTCGGATCCACAAGATATACAGCCACGGTAATTGCAAGGAAGCCTGAACAGGCCGAACAGGTTGCGATCGCTGTTGCGCTCACCGACGACAATCTTTCCCATATCTACAGCGACTCCATAGCCGCTATCAGAGCTTTCCAAAAGGGCACGGTCTGTGCACAGGCTCTCAGAATTATTTCAAAGAAAGAGATTAAGAACAACTTCATATACTGGTTCCCGGCACACTTAGGACCAAAGATCGGCGACGTCCCCAACCTTAACGAGGCGGCACACGAGGCTGCGCGCGCGCTTACAGACCGCACGGCTTCACCCAACCACTCGGAGAATAAGGACGCGGCCACTACATACAATGAACTCACTAAACACTACTACATACAACGCAGACAGTATAGCACGCCACACCGCACGCTCACTCGAGCTCAAGCGGTTACACTCAGAACGCTACAAACTGACACATACCCCACTCAAAACAGATTACACCATTATATGCCTGAGCTCTACGACAGGCCTCATTGCACCAATTGCAATACGTCTCTTAACGTATATCATTTACTCTGGCCGTGCTCGCAAGCTCACGTAAACTACGAACAGGACAAGCGCAAGTTTGAAGAAGCAATCCGGAGCGAAGAACTCGCTCCCCAACTCTGGGCCGTCCAGCAGGTGCACGACGCCGCCAGGAAACTCAACCTCCAGGTTCCGTCGTGGGAGACGTCCGCTCCATGAGAGCCCAAAGCTCTCGTGGCCTGCAGGACCTGAATAAAGTTTATTTCCTTCCTTCCTTCCTGAGGAGCCCGCTGACTATCCTACGGTGGCAAAATTATAGCACAGAATACCCCCTCCCTTCCCTCTTTCTCTCTATTGCGCCTTTCATAATTTGTGTAGTTCTTTGGAATGCTGAACCCATAATAATTAATTAATTAATAATTAATTAATTCACTCATCAATCAATCAATCACTGCGACGGAGATGTCATTTCCTGTTAGCTAAGTTGAACACTCCGTACCCTACAATATAGTGCTAACGAAAAGTTCTAAAGAAAGCATGCACAACAGAAAATTTTTTCTACCTGGTCTCAGCATGCAGTTCGAAGGAAGAAGGACGAACTGAGAATTCCTGTGCAGGAAATGCAGGGCGCCATGCAGAGTCTTGCTGCGCGGCTCGGCCACGATTATAGAGTTCGTTCTCGTGCGGCAGCTACTACGCATAATAATTTTTATCCGAAATACATAGTGCTTCAGTGCACGCGGTACTGACTTTTCGCGTCGCAGAAATAGCAAAATTTATGGTGATCATTGCCTCTATCCCTTATAACAGCCATCTTTAATACTCGCAGTAAAAATTGACTCCGTCTAGCAGGACGGACAATGTATAAAACGGGGCTTACCGCCAGCTCTAGTCGACCCAAGCAGTCTACGAATGCTTCACTGAGCGGCATAAATGTTAATAACGTGGAAATTTATACCTGCCGTCAGCATGAAAACTTTCAGGCCGTCTAACTTATTTCACGGGACATAGTGTGGTGGTACTTTTGCCGCACTTCATTGTGTTTCTTAAAACCTTTACTGCGTTCCGTTTAAAACAAAAATACAGTGCAACCATGGAAACGCTGAGGCGTGTCCCCTTTAAGCCGTTTCTTTCTACCGTGCTACGCACCGTTTGCTTTTTGACAGCCTGGAATAAAGGACCGCAACGCCCTAAGCCGAGTTCTTTTTTTTCTAACCATCAGTGTCATTTGTGGCCTCGGTTTTTAGGTCTTTCCTCCTGGGCGTAAACCGAGTTATAACTCAGATGTCGGTGGGCCGCTTTTTTTTTTCTCTTCATACCAAGTATTGACTTTGTGGAGAGCATAAAACAATGCTACAGTACATAAAACCTACTCCTCCACTCTGTCGGACTTTCTTCCTCGCTTCATGCAGAGTTACTATGCAGCCGTAATACGTAGGCTTGCAAAGGTCCATGTGTTTTGTCAGCCAAATTTTTCTTCTCTTCCTCACTGACGCACACGCGCACGTACACGGATACAGACAGACAAGCTGAGATGCAAACAAACATGCCCAATATATACTCATTGCTTCAGGCCAGCCGCGCAAACCTGGTATGAAATGTATGGCCACGCCTGCCGCCACGCGCACGGGCCTTAGACTGTCAGCGCGAGCAAGGCCAGTGCACTCAAATAACACCGTCGGACTGTCATCAAAGTCATGCTGCGAGAAATAATGGACGCGCTGTAGCTTCTACTGTCTGGTTTAAATATGCCAGTAACACTAACAGCGGCAAAAGTTATGAAAGCTATAGACAGCCTCCTAGCTACACTGCAGTTACTTCTACCTCTGCCCGTGAAGACGACTGTGCTGTGCTGTGAAGCGTACACGTACGCGTTCCACAGAAACGGTAGGTTGTGCTGTCCTCAGCATATTCACCATGCCACCACCATCCTACCTCTTCACACCATATTTCTGCTATTCCTCCGATAACCTTCCCCACCGTGGAGTAACAGGCTAGAGGCATTTCCCTCAGGCCGACCTCTCTACTCTTCTGCCATTAAATATCTCTCGCTCTTTGATTACACGCATGTAGCTTGACTGCACAAGCCATGCCGCAGATTTGCAAGGTCAATTCTTCGGTTAACGAGAATACTACAATCATTTTGTTCCAAAGATTTTTTTAATTACGCAAGTGCGTGATAAGAATACAAGGAAAGACAGAGCGCTGGTATAGCGCTCTGTCTTTCCTTGTGTTCTTCTTGTGTACTTGCGCTATTCAAATATCGTTTACGATGGTATACTAACAGGGTAAAATTGCTGCGGCTGTATTTGGTGCTCTTTTAGCAGCCTCCGATAATCCCAATTTCCGTTCATGTTTCCGTATGGCAGCTAAGAATAATAAGGTTAGTTTTATCACATCATATTTCTCTTCGAACTGCAGCAACTTTCTACAGAAACACGCGCACTCTTCAATAAACACAAGCTGGAGAAAACAGCATTGCTTTTGTGTTCTAAAAAGACCAGATCCCCCTGAGGCTGATCGTAAATTTGAAGCCAGGAGATACTTCCGGCTTGCTTAGCCGATAAAGTAGAGAACTCGTGGTTGCATGAAGAAACTACCAAAGAATTGGACTCAAGCGAATAGGAAAAAGAAGAAAGAACGCAACAAATGATACGTTAGTCATGAATCACGACCCCTCGTTGCACGAACTACGCATAGCAAGCAGGGAAAACGCCGGGCAGTGAGGCTGGGTTTCTGTGTTGGCATTTTGCGGAAAGATAAAGTTGCACGTATTTGCTACCGAGTCAATGAAAACAAAATCAGTACGCAATAGCGCATATATCCTATTGTGGGAGCATGCTAAACTGGGCTGGTTGGTGCTTGGTGAAAGGTATCTGAACTGGGTGTACATGTACATAAAAGATGTATGTGCACATATACATGTGAGCGGCAAATAAGCAACTCGGCTGTTTTAAACGTTTTAGCCAGCCTCAAAAAAAATAGGTGAAAAAAAAGATATAACATGGCTATAATGAAGAAAGAGACGTACTTACTACTGCTGGATATTTGGCGTTATAGGTGGGAAAAAGTATTGGCCGACTAGGTTGTGTTTAATTGCAATTAGCATTTAAACTTCCTCCATTTCCTCTTTCTCTCTCCCTCTCTCTCTCGATTATCATTGTTTGCCCGCTTAAGTCGTATTGAGCACATGTATCTATCTGTCTATTTAGCCTTCTAATACGGCCCAGTGACATAGGCTGTCCATAGCTTGGACTACTAGGCATATGATCGTGGTCGTTATGCCATCCCAATGAACGCAATCAAACGCTCTTCCAACAAAGTGCTTTAGACCCGCAAAACCCTTCGTTACCCAGGTCACTTCGTTGTAAAGGTAGCGCATCGTACCGCTCGCACTAGAGCAAGCTAAGCATGATCAACAAGAAAACCTTTATTCAACATGAATTAATGAGTCTTAGGTCTCTAATTGTTTTGTGCACCCTTCGTCTTAAGGAATGCGCGGCTGCAGCCAATTTTATTGCGTTGTGGTTGACAGCATGATAATCGGCGAAACACAGGAGCTACGCGAAGGAAAGGTGGGGAATTTCGAATGCAGTTATCGCCACCCTTGCCAACAAAAGTTTTGGTTCATTTAAGAATTTTCGTTGCTGTTGCCTAGCTTCGTCGATATTCGTATCATTTCCGCTCTAAATAGCTTTGAAGACGTCGTAGGCTGTGAGCCGTCGCGCCCGCCAATGCATGCTACATCAAGCAGCTTACGAGTTGCCATTCCTCGAGCAGCGCCGCAGAACTACTTCTCACAGTGACACGAACGTCAGCAGTGCCAGCGTATACCATTATGCTGTCAAGTGCGTCGCAGTTTCTTTCGTTAGCGCTAATGCCGAGTGCACCTTGGAGACATCTGCGGGGGGCGGTGGCGGTACTGCTACGTGACGTTTGTTGTAAAGCAATAAATCGGTCGTTGAGGGCGTTTAATTTTTTTCGTTGTAGAGACAAATCCTTTGTAGTGGTTCTCCTTGTAGCGGCGTTCACAACACATGAATGATAGCTATTCAGCCTGGACATAATCCGCGCTTCGTTATACAGGTAATTTCTCTGCAGAGGCATTCATCCGTAAAGGCGTCGGACTGTATTGGATATTAAAGAGGCTCTTGAACGATATCTCGATTTCTAGTCTCTGCCACCGCAATACATTTTGGAGAGAAAGATTTTATTTCGCTTTATCTTTATGGAACAGAACGTTCAGCTCCAGTTGCCAATTTTATAAATGTAAACACTCGTCCCTAGGTTAGCATTTCTCCCCCTCACGACTCTTGTGTCTAGTTTCTCTCTGTTTTTCTTTCGTTTTACCTATTGCCCTAAAACTAACGATTTTTCACGCTTTTCTGAAAAGTTTTTACATTGCTGAACTGTCTCGAACTTCGATGCTGCACGCTTCGGTAAGCTCCGGCAGTGTCAGTTTCCTTCAAAGTGGTTTCAGAAATAAATGCATGACCTTCATTATTTACTAGCCGTGAACTCCTAAACTGTGGTAGTGCGCCCGTAGTGTCGAAATTCGCCTAAGCGAACGAAACTCGAATAAGTCAGTGAATCCAAGCTTGGAATTCAATATATGTACTGAACATAAAACCGTTTACAACATCACAGAGTTCCATTATTATAAATTTGTTTCTTTTAAACTCGAGACACAGTAATATGGCGTTCTAAATTCGCAGGAAAGTGCGCTACTGTGCGTTATCATAGAGACAGTACGAAACAAATTTAGGAAATTTGTAGAAGTATTTCCGCAGCAACCTTGCGCTACTGCATCTACGGTTATTCTAAAGCTCTTACCCAATTACACTGCAGACAAATACATGTCCCCACGTTTCTCACGAATACCTTAAAACATTCTGCGCAGGGTTGTGCATGGGTAGTTGTCTTCTTCAAGGGTCGTTGGATCATGTATCAACGATGTATATTCTCTTCATAGATCAATGTAGACGTGTTTGGTCGGTTTAAGAGGCATGCTTATTCTTTTTTTCTTTGTCTCGCTTGCTAGGAGTGCCTGATAACCCAACTTTCTTTTTTCGCACAGTCATCTGCAGCTGCATCAATTGAATATAGCTACTTTCGCAGTTGTGCATAAATACGCGTATATACTGCAGCAACCGGCTCAGCGGATCAAGTCAAATTCTAGTTCAACTATTTTTCTATGTTGAGTTTACTTCAAGCTTTACGTAAGTGCAATATTCAGCAGGTGCAACGAAGCTGCACACTTGCTTCTTGTCATGCTTTTGAATGGGTGTTGCTTCAGTTCTCTGCGGTTGCTCTATAGTAACAATAAAGTCTGCGTCCATTGCGCCCTGTGAAAGTTGATGTACAGTGAAGCTGATGCGGTCGTCAAGCAAGTATCACAAGCCCAGGTGACTTTAGACGACGTTACACAAGCACCACCACCACAAGCCACGTGCGTCACGCGCACAGGCACGTGTGCAGAAGAGCGACACCCATCCTTATTCTTCTAGGCCATCCGCCAAGCACAAGTGCCCTATTGAACTAAGTTGTTGTTTAAGGTAACTTGCGTCATAAAATGCGCAAGTTACGTTTTGTAAACAGGGATGAAGTACCTCAGACAGGCTGGCCAACGTTTCGATAGGTGGACCTATCTTCGTCAAAGGCGGCCTCGTCATCCTCGGCGTGTTAGTTTTAAAGGGTTAGTGCAGTGACGTCACGTGCGGGTGTTGTCGCTGGCGGCTGGTTTTAAAGAGAGAGATTACAAGAGGGAACAGGCGCTGTCGTCCGACGTCTGTGAGCCTCATTCTCAAGACGAGGGGACAAGAGCGTGAGAGTGGGCACGCGGGGAGGAAAGAAAAGAAATAGAAGCAGAAAAAAAGGTTAAAAAAGGAAAAAAAAGGAAAAAAAGGAGGGGGAGCCAGGGCCGTACCAAGACACAACAAAGGGGGGGGGTGAAAGAAAAAGAAAGAGAAAAATGAAATCTTTAAGAAATGCGGGGGCTTGGGAGCGTGTTGGGGATGCGAAAGGTTAGGAGGTATTCAGGGGGAGTCGTTGGCGGCATGTTTTTGAGGCATTAGAACGGCCGGTCAAGCAATAGGTCGAGTAATTTTGAAATAGTTAAGGTGGCGACGAGGAGTCTGCGGTGCAATGTGTGGGGTGACTGAAAGGCAGCGGCATGGTCTTTCAAGGGGCACTGCCCCACGCGCTTAACGTAGGTGTCGTTACGGCGGCATCCAGAAGGCGATACTCTGGGTTGAGGCGCCGAAAAAGGCATATTGACTTCGGAATGTGTTGTCGAGGGGGTTTCAAAAAAAAGACTAAAAAAGGGGGCAGGGGGAAGGGGGGGGGCGAAATCGGTATAGCAAACAGGAGGGTGACGCGTGCAGAAGCGGGCGGGGGCAAGTGTACATGGAAGAAGGGGATCGTAGAGTTGGTATAGACGTAAAATCCTGAAAGAGTACATTAAATTGAGTAGTAGGCAGGAAAATTTTTTTTTCCGAAATGGAAGAGTAGGTGAGGTTAAGAATTAAAGTTGGCTGGTGGCCTAATTTGTTTTGTGTATTGGTTGATGATATGAGAGTTTCAGATTTAAGTTACAGCTTTTAAAGATTCTAAGTTGCCGCGTGCCAAATTAATTCCTGTCGGGTGTAGGCAATTAAACTTGTGTATGAGGTATGATTCCGTGTACTTCCTTTCGCGAGGGGAACGGAAATTTGTTTGTAGTATATAGAGCCTTGCTTTGTCAAACATATGTCCATGTTCATTAAAGTGGCTGGCTACTGCTTTGGGTAAATTGTGTTTTGTGTCCGCGCGGTGACCATTGAGTCTTGTATTGATTTGTTGTCCGGTCTCACCTATGTATTGTTTGCTACAAGCGGCGCATTCTAGACAGTAGACTACATTGCTTGATGTGCAGGTGAAAGCCGAAGTTACCTTGTGTGTGTAATTCGACGCTGTACTTTTTACTGTAGTAGTGGATTGAATGTGTTTGCATGTAGAGCACCTGGGGCGACCACAGGGATTGGTTCCCAACTTCTTCTTTTTCTGTAGTTTGGCGTGCACAAGAACATCTTTAAAATTAGTGTTGCGTCTGTAGGCCACTCTGGGAGGGTCAGGAAAAATCTTCTTAAGTTTCTAGTTGCTGGTGAGAATCGGGTAGTATTTACTTAGGATGTCATTCACGTTTGGGAGTGCGTTTGAGAATTTAGTAGTAAGAAGAGGCGTTGTTGTTCTTGTGATCCTCGGGCGGGGCTTGAGGACCTCGGCTCGATCAAGTTTGGTTGCAGCGATGTAAGCTGTTTGAAGGTCACTGTTTGGGTGGTTCCTGTTTGATAGCGTTTCTTTAAGGTGATCGAGTCTATCTATGTAGTCTTGGTTTTCAACGCAAATGCGACGTAGCCGTGTGGCTTGGCCTTTAAAGATGCCTTGTTTGCAATGTCTGGGATGGTGGCTGGTATATTCTAGGTACTGTTGTTTGTCGAAAGGTTTCCTATACAGCGTTGTCTTTAGTTCACCATTGCCAATATATATTGTTGTGTCCAGAAAGTTTATGCGCTCAGTTGAGGATTCTGATGTGAATTTTATTGTTGGGTGAACAGAATTTAGAAAGGCTACATATTTATCTAGACTGTCTTGGCCATGTCCCCAGATTATGAGTATGTCGTCTATGTATCGTAGGTATGTGTGGGGCTTGGTAGTGCAGCGCGATAGGAAATCTGTTTCTAGAATCCCCATAAATATGTTCGCGTAGGTTGGTGCAAAAGGCGTACCCATGCTTGTACCATGTATCTGTATGCCTTTTTCGGCGCCTCAACCCAGAGTATCGCCTTCTGGATGCCGCCGTAACGACACCTACGTTAAGCGCGTGGGGCAGTGCCCCTTGAAAGACCATGCCGCTGCCTTTCAGTCACCCAACACATTGCACCGCAGACTCCTCGTCGCCACCTTAACTATTTCAAAATTACTCGACCTATTGCTTGACCGGCCGTTCTAATGCCTCAAAAACATGCCGCCAACGACTCCCCCTGAATACCTCCTAACCTTTCGCATCCCCAACACGCTCCCAAGCCCCCGTATTTCTTAAAGATTTCATTTTCTCTTTCTTTTTCTTTCACCCCCCCCCTTTGTTGTGTCTTGGTACGGCCTTGGCTCCCCTCTCCTTTTTTTCCTTTTTTCCCTTTTTTCCTGCTTCTATTTCTTTTCTTTCCTCCCCGCGTGCCCACTCTCACGCTCTTGTCCCCTCGTCTTGAGAATGAGGCTCACAGACGTCGGACGACAGCGCCTGTTCCCTCTTGTAATCTCTCTCTTTAAAACCAGCCGCCAGCGACAACACCCGCACGTGACGTCACTGCACTAACCCTTTAAAACTAACACGCCGAGGATGACGAGGCCGCCTTTGACGAAGATAGGTCCACCTATCGAAACGTTGGCCAGCCTGTCTGAGGTACTTCATCCCTGTTTACAAAATTTTATACCACAGTGTGCTATTCGATCTGTCAGCCCCTTTCTTGTTTTTCAAGTTACGTTAAAGTACGACTTCCACACTAGCTGCAGACGTGATACTTTCGGATTGCAATGCGAACATACACGTGAATACACAATTCTGTAAAGCGGCAACTGCAAGCCCAAACCATTTACCCAGTTACCGTTCGAGATCCCTCCTCATTCTTGTAGGCCCTCCGCCTGGCGCAAGTGCATTATTGAAGTAACTAAATTCCTAAGAGTAAAATGTGTCAGAAAAGTCGTAAAGTACGACTCGCACACAATCTACAGATATACAGTAACATCGGATTGCAATCCGAATATGCGAGAAAACATAATTACGTCGCGCGGAAACTCAAACACAAGCCCCTTTTACAGCTGTCGGTTTTTGAGTGAGCATGAAAAATCGCGACCAACTAGAGGCTAACATTTTCGCTATATTATTCTATTTTCTTTTTTCCTGACGGAAATTTCAGTACACGAGATACTGAGCAGAGGTATCGTCGATATTAACGCCGGTTCAATTTTGTGAGCTTTCGCAACTCTTGCTTCTTTTGAACGTCCTGTCTGCATTATTTCTTGTGTGCACGTGTTTAGGGCGAGACAGAGCAAAAGGTTAAGTCGCGTGACTTCATTAATCAGTCTGCGTTGGCAAAGAGAAGAGACGTGATTAACGTTTATCGTTACAGTGTGCAAGTAACAAGTTTTCTCACGTACAAACAATGCAACGTAAAAGCACAGTTGATGCACTTCTCCAAATGGCAGTATAGAAAGTCTTCTCGGTGAAGCAGAATGAACGAGCATTTAATGCACGCATATTCGCACAGAATCAATAGCATTGCGCGAAAAAAAAAGACACCGCCATGAAGCCTAAGAAGTGCAGTGCAAGCAGCATAAGGAAATTTTATGGTTACCTTAAAATTAGGAAACAAGAAGTTTACGGGACGTCTTATCGCGTACGTCACGCACTGCCACTCTTCAAGCAGTAGTACTTGATAAATGGCTAGATAGCTTAGAGTATTACTGCTACATAGGCTCTACAACTTGAGATGTTGCGTCACAGCCGATTTTCATAGAGTGATTCTGAAGCTTCAGAGATTGGACATCGCCCGGAGAGGTCGCTTTTTGAGCAATGAAGCTTGATCAGAGCGGATAATTCAATGAAAATAAAACTATCCGCGTAGTTTTATTTCTAATGTTTCGCCAGAGCGGAAGAAAAGAATCAATCGTTTTTCCACGCACCACAGCTGCTCCCGAAAAACCTGAACAAAATAGATTTTTCTCCTCGGTCTCCACAGCGGCAAAGCAAGCGAACGTCTCTCTTTATTGTGTGAATGAATGATTAATATCAGCGCAATTATAAAGGCTGGCAGCTTTCTCACATTAACATCCGACAAGCTTAAAGGGTCAGCATGGTTAAAGGAATGGTTAACTGTTCACAACAGAGCCTCGTGCATGGAAAGTTTAGAAAAGCTAATATGGTTCTGTGTTTTGTAACGATTAGTTTCATTTTCGATTTTTATTTGCTTGGTCGAGCGGTAGAACCCGACAATTACGGTGGTCCGTCTTCCTCAGAGATTAATGACGAAGGCCAGAAAGAACGGAAAAAAAGAAAAATAGATCGTTAAAAACTATGGATCTTCTTTTTTCCTTTATCCCGTTATTCGTGCCAGAAAATTTGCCTTTCACAATGGAAGCGGCAGAAATGCCCAGTATCAAATTCTTAAAACAGTTGTCGCGAAGGAGCCGTAAAAATTAAAGACTACAGCTCCTTAGCTCATAAATGTTGACGGTTCACATTCTCCCATTTCTTGTCAAGTAACTTTGTGTTCTCTAATTTCATCCATACAAGCTATCCTCTAAAATATGACGATCATGATAAGCAGTAGATATATCTTATCGATTGGATAAATTACTGTCGCGTTGCATCTGGCCGTGTGATATGGCAAAAGTAAAGGCAGTGTTCGAGATTTATCCATATTCGGCGAGGTACGCAAGATGAATAGAAAGATAGCTTGACGGGATCAACATGACTAAACGATAATTCTTCAGTAACTGGTGGTATTTTTAATCTACAGTTTTCTATTGACGGGCGAGCAGACGAAGTAAATAAGAAAGAAATGGAGAATGCTGATCGTCTTCTTCGCGCACGTCATTCCATGAGGCAATCGCACAAGCTGTCTGCAGCTGCTGGGAGCTTTTCACCGAGTTGCTTCCGGGAATAGAAATGCCGGCCGCTATATCAGTTCGGTCAACATGAGGACCTCGTTGTTACGCGTGAGAGCACAGCAAACAGGGCGCGTTGCATCGAGTTCTCCACGTTTTCCAATTTCGACTGGCAGCTGAGCGGACAAGCACCTCTCTGTTGCCGAGGTGCTTGAACAAGAGATCCGCTTGAACCTATTCTGGACCTTATGCTGCTCGTGTCCCGTTCGCAGTTGCTTCCACCACAAGTACTTTTTTCTTTGCTTTTACTCGGAGCTGTACAGAAAGGAACTACGTCATGGCTGCATCTGACTTCTGCATGAACTGAAAAAAATATATATTTTCGATCTCTCTAATTTTCTGTTTACATATTGTTTTTTAACGGAATGGTGCAGGTGCAAATCCATGAGCACTGTAGTCAGTGTAAAACACTATAGGTTTTTTACAAAGCTTTAGTTTTGTTAGTGCTGATTTCAATTGGCTGTCGCCATTGCGATCAATATGTGTAGCACCAGGATTGAGTGGCAGCTGCTTTTACGGTCAGCTCAAGAATAAAAACATTTTTTTTTACATAGGCCAGTTTCCAGCGTTTCGTAATGTGTGTAGGCAAAAGAGATGGCGGTTTCTATGTAGCTGAAATAGTTTAAGCATCAGACAAAATCGTATTAGCATATGTCTGCCAGCTGCGCTTGAGAACAGATTTGTCAAAAGCGGTGATAGATGATGGACGATGGTTTGATGCGTTGCAATCTACGCAAAAAGCGACAGCGCCGCCGTTGTGCCCTATGCCTTGCCGATGATGGGTGAGAGCCTTGCCGTGGAATGTGCCGACGCATGCGCAATACCGACTGGGTACAGAATCCTTGTCGCCACCGCATACGTTCATCCCGCAACATCTAAGAGGAACCTTGCAGACTTGATGATCAACACGTTTAGCTGGAACTTTCCGGTGGACCCCAATCCCATCATCATTGTATGTGAATTTGACGTCGACGTGCCTCGTCTCTACGGAAAGTGGTTCTTGGCTTTTCTCTTGGAAAGGTTCGGCCTTCAATGTTACATCAAGGCCAATGTCTCCTCGACGCGCCATCGGTCGGGCATAGACCTAACATTCGCTAAGAACATCTCCAGTGTCGTCACAGAGCTCCTGTCATCTATCATAGCGACCATAATGCCACAATTACTGTGATGACGAGATAAACGTAAATACAAATAAACATAACAACGTGCATATATGTGCGATGTTGTTTTCTTGTTTTCTTTTGTTTTAGATTCAGTTATCCTCAGCTCCGCTGGCCATCTACCTTCACATGGTGGGATGGCTCTGAATTTCGTTCTTTCTTTCTGTCCTTCTTTCTTTCTTGCTTTCTTTCTCTCTCTCTTTCTTTTTTTTCTTTTGTGAATACACACTAAGTTCCTTAGCGAATACATGAGCATTGCAGTTATGCACATAGCAATATCGTGTGTAACCCTGGGTGACAAAATATATACGCGCAGATCCAAACGAGAAAACGGCTTAACATGAAAACCACACAAATTGATGTGGCAGTGAACTTGCAAGATACGAACGTTCTAACGAAAGCAAGTCTCTCTAACGCAAAACTGACTTCGGGCTGAAGCTTCCTTCCTTCACCTATGGCTGATCAATATGTGAACTAGTGTAACATAAACAGATGTTTGTGCATTAGGTGTCACAGTGTACTGGTGCGAAAACAATTATTGGGTTTTAAGTGCCAAAACCACAAATTGAGGCATGCCGTAGTGGAGGACTACGAATTAATACTGACCACCTGGGGTTTTCTGACGTGCACCTAAATCTAAGTACACGGGTGGTTTTTTCATTTCGCCCCCTTAGAAATGTGGCCACTGCAGGCAGGGTTTGATCCCGCGACCTCGTGTTTAGCATTGCAACAGCAAAGCCACTAAGGAACCACGGCGGGTCAATGTACCGGTATATAATGAGAGTTCACCACACCAAAATTTCAGCAAGATGTATGCGGGTCAACATCAATATTTCTGCGATTATTTCACAAGGCTGCCGCGTTCATAAGGTTGCTAAAGGAAACCTAGAAAAATACCTTAGAAAACACATTATTTGGACATAAGCTAGAAAGTGCTGCACCTTTCGTATTGGTGAGCCAGCTTGTTGATGCCAGGCACTCAGGCGCTGAAAGTACAAAATGTACACTTGAACGAAAAAGAACTGTTTGATTGAGCGCCTTATAAGGAGAAAGTTGGAAACATGCAATCAAAAATGAGAATATGCTTGGAGCAATCGGCTACGTGTACACAGCGCTTATGTGACCTGAAAGCAAGCTACATCTGCGAATTTCCTAGCCGCACTGTATAATCAATGGACGCGAAAGGACGTACGATCGAAATACCTTCAAGCATTGCACAAAGCAATAAGGAATAGCTTAGATAAAGAAATCTACGCGTCAGTGCATCTTCTTCTCCTCTTCCCCTCCCCTTTGAGCAGAGTAGCTAGCCAGGGGTGATTGCCTTAGGTCCACCTCCCTGCATTTCCTTAATAAATTATCTCCTCTCTGTTCTCCATTCGCCCCAACCAAGACACTCAGAACTCACTGGGAACTGAAAGAAGACGTAGCAGGCTCCTTCTTTAGAAATCACAACCACTCATTTTGCTGCTTGATTTATTGGTTGCACTTCAGCATCCTCACTGCTGCCTACACCAGACGCTGTCCCAAAGAATGTGCTTCCCCCGCCAACTCTTCGCATGGCCTTCGACTTGACTGAGCGGCAAGAGCCGCGTCTGCAGCTGACAGTGGGAATAGGCACGCAGTCCCGGAATGTCCCTGCAATTGAGCGCGAGCTACAGTCCGCGCAATCTGATCAGAGAAGCAGACGAGCAACTGCACTCAGTTCTCCCGTGGCGCGTCAATCAGCGCGAACGTTGGGAAAGCACCAACGTAAACACTATTCCTGGTATTTAATGGCTCTGCATGGAAGGCTCCGCGGAACATTGCTCAGCACAAAAGCCGGAACCAAAGAACAACAACTAGCGCAGTCTCGTGGTTATTGCTACGCCAGTTCCAAGCTGCAGTTTGTGCGCCATCGGCTTTGTCATGCTGCGTGGGTTTACAGGAGCTAAAGGTAGATTCGCAGGATGGACCGAGTTCTGCGAACAAGCATGACGTGCCTCAGTGCCGCTGAATCACGCAGCACATCAGCACGGGTATTTTGCGTTCACAATTTCTTTAACTCGATTCCATGCCACTACTATCATCCACTGTTCAGCGTCAGCTGGTCCCGTTGATAATGTGGACAGAACGCAGCTCCGACAAGTGAAGAAGTACTACAAGGAATGGCATTATAATCGTTACACTAAGTCGCCAAACGCCCGCAGATGGATGTGACCAGCACAATTTTTGCCCCTAATTCTTACAATCGCAAACAAATAATTTAGAGATTTACGGTCACAATAAAGACCACTCATGTCACTACCCCTCACTAGGTCAAAAGCCATCGCTGCATTAACTTACAGGATTGAACAAACGCAATACTTTTGACGTGAAACTTCTTCACTTCGGTCGGAGGGTAATACTTGTTCGCCATGTGACGAAAACTTCTTATACTATACTATTGCGTATGTCTTTGCCACCAAATAACCAACGCACCTTGAATTTTTTGGGGTAGAGAAAAAATTACGCGGATTCCATGCACTGTGGGAATCCACGTAAGCGAACCTTTCTCTGCTGGTTGTTTTGGTTAGATGATTTGCGGTAATGGTGACAGCGAATGTTTAATTTCTTCATCGTTATTGCAATAATACAGTGGTGAATTGATGGTAAATGTCACCTTGTGTGCCCCACTGCTGTTCGTCGGCGTAGTGCACAGACGCACAGTCCGATACACGTTTGTTTGAGGTATTCTTGTGCACTGCGCCATTGTTTATAACCTCTGAGAAAGTTAGTATTGTCATTCCCTCACACGGCCCATCATGTCGTGGCGGAAGTGTTAAACTTCAATTGAGTCACTGGGCTTTGTGTGGCAAAATCGCCATCACATTATTAGGCACGCCATTGTGGCAGATTTCGGATTCATTTCGAGCCATTCAGGTTCTTTAACGAGCGCCTAAATCTAACTACACGAGCGTTTTTTGTATTTCGCCCACGTCGAAATCTGGCTGCTGCAGTCGGTATTGAACACGGGTTCTCTCCCGAGCAATGTCATAGCCGCAAGGCTGCCATGGTGGGCCCAGACTTGTTGAAATGACATGCGCCGCCTAGATGCTACGGAGCTGCGATGTATATAGCCTAGACCCTACGGTGCCCTACGGCTTTGGCTTGCAACATTTTCATGGTATTTATTTTTCAGAAATAGTAGGAACGTACCGTACCACACCTGGAACTTAAATTTCTCCAATTTGTACGCAACCACTTTCGTGTCTAGTAGTTGTGTTTCCTCGCCTTCCACATCGCCTTTTCCCTCTCTCGCCCTCCCTCTATATGTGCGACTTGCGAGCGAAGAGTGCCAAGGCTGTTATTGACTCTCTCTTTTCCTTTATAGCATTTCATTTTAGTTCCATATAATTCTCTTTTTCGTAGTGTGCGGTTCTCTATTCCATTCTTTATTTAACTTTTGCTCTTCTGACCGTGGGTACGTACTGTCAACGTAGATCTAACATTTTTTGCCCTAGGTTACGCTGCCACCGAGTGCTTGCGTGGTTATTCATCTTTATCTCGACGACAGAATGCCACGGCTGTGTGCTTACTCACTTCCTGTGTCCTTCATGTTTTCCATGTTTTTATTGGTGGTCCATATTTTATGCTCCAATTTCTTGTATACAATTTAAGTGGTTTATTTGTTCGGCTCCGTTGCTATCATGAATCTCGTCCTTTTCGGACACTTCAGTCCATAAACTTTTCCCGTTGCTCACTCGTTAACTTTACCCATTGCTCATTTATCACCAAAATCAGCCTCTGTACCAAAGGAATTGCTTCTTGGAATGGGTCTCCGCCCATCCATCAAAACTATATCCGTCACCTTCATATGCCATTTTTCGTTAAGCGATTTTTCTGTTCCTTTTGACGAATACTGCTTTTTCTGCCCCTCAAAACCTTCTATCTGGACAGCCTAGCCCGTGGGATGATCGTTGCGTTAGCACACTTTCTCCATTAGGTGTCGAAACCTCTGCTTGGCACAATTTTATGCTGCGGCTCAATGTTTTGCATCTCTCTGTTCATTATCACCGTTTTGTGTTGTAATACTATATTCCTATATCTGTAATCCTATTTTGTAATTCTTATATGCCTCCTTCATTTTCGCTTAGACTACAAATCGTTATATTACGGTAAACTACTGGTACAGATATACCATATATATTTATACTTCTTTAATGACCAAGAAAGAAAGAAAAATAGTTGAAATGGAGAAGGGCTCAGCAGCAAAGGGTCCGGTTCGTTACCCTTCGCGGCGAAAGAAAGGAAAATGAGTGCGATGAGAACTTGAAGGCGATGGTAGAAGCAGAGGAACGTTTATCTTGAACGCGGATCAGATGCCGATAACGTTACTATCAAAGCAGAAGTGACATGCACTGCTGTGGAAACCTATCTCGCAGGCCTGCGGACCGCGGGAAACAAAATATAGCGTGCTAGCCATTTTGTTTAGCGCGGACGTCTGTTATGACCACTATCATAAGATCTATGCTCCCTATACTCGTGACGCGTCGAGGAGGTTGAGCTTGAGACACATTTGTGATCAAACGATAAAGGTGTACCAGTTGGTTACGCTTATTTTCATGCATAGCTTAACTGGCTTTGCACTTATACAGGACACTCTAAATCAATGAAGCTCAGAACGCTGTTTGTCCAGTGTGGACTTTGTATTGTGGACTTTGTCCGACTGATTTGCATTCGGTGCACTTTCTCGCTCCGTAATAATCATTTATTATCGTTTCTTCTTGCATTTATCTATCGCCGGCAAGTTTATCTTAATGCCACCGGGTGCTGAGGAGTTTTTTTTCTCTTCACGATGACAGCTCTTGCACGTTTCTTTTTTTTTCATTCTGATGAAATGAAGTAGACAAGCATTTCTCAATTGGGAGAAAAGTAGACCTAACATCTACTTATCAGCAATATATCCATCGCAATACGTGCTCATGAGTACAAGCTCGATAATACGAGATCGTTATTTTGGCAAACAAGGAACTCTGATGTCCCTAGGAACCCGTTCGCGCAAGTCAGATGAACAGATGAAGTGGGTAATTGCCAGCAGCGCCTTCAGAACAACTTCAGTGGGATAGTAGTTAATTTTTTTTTCCAGCAGTCGTGTTCTGAGGAAGTGACAGCTTATATTCTCGACGCGCTAAATAATTTAGAGTGGCAATTAGGAAGGCTTGCTTGTACTGTAGGAATATACCGTGTTAATTGATGAATTTTAGGTGTGTACCTAATAAAATCGTGGGGCACCGGATTAATTCGGACCAGCTATGGTTTATTAACGTGCACCAATGTCGTATTTCAGGGATTGTATCTTTGCTTGTTTATAGGCACAATTTTAGGATGTCAGGCTTTTCAGTAGCCAAACATTCAATACTCTCTCACCTTCTCAAAAAAGATACAGGAAGAAATAGAAAGAAAAATAATGCAATCAGCGTTCTTGCATTCCACTACCGCTGTCTAAATGCTGCTGGCATAATCTGTGATTGAACCCGCCATGTAGTGCTCAGGAGCTGAACGTCAGTACTGCTGAACTTTTCTCTTTTTTTATATTTGCTGTGGACTACGGTAATATCAGCCACTGAAGGGGATAGCTATCCAAAAATCATAGCCAAGAAACAAACACATTAGGCAAAAGAAAACGCTTAGCGTAATAACAAACTGCTATTGAAACGAATACTTGTTATCGCGTAATTCAACTTGGAAATCTGTCTAAAGTTGCAGCTATCAAGTTGCAGATATCAGGTTGCAGCTATCTATCTATAATCAGTTATGCTGGTGGTGAACGCTTACAGAATGTCGGCGCCAACTTATTACTCCATCGTACATCATCAAACAGCCCGAGAACTTATGCAGTCCGAGTACTGACTATGAGGATTGCGTCCTTCGAAGACAAGATACGAACACGGTATATCATCAAGAGACATTTCATTAGCTATAAAGCTTCACATATAAAAGTGCTATTGTGTACCATACTTAGCCGTACCCCCGTTCCCCTTACTGACTTCGCCAAATAGGCCTGGAGTTTTCATTTAATTATATGATTTTCGGTTATTGCTAAGCCGGGATCGAATACTTATTTTACGCTGAAAAATACTACCTGCCAGTGCAACGAGCGCGAAATGGCTTTCGGTTCGCGAACGGCGACAGACTAGCCATCACTTCGATGAAAACCTCAAGCCACGCCCATTTAAAAAGCTCTCAAGCAGAGGCCGATGTCATTTGCGCGCTGTCGCCTCGTACATTTAATGGAGTGTCCCGAATAACGCAAGTGAAAGTACAGGCGTATAGGCAGCTAAATCAACTCTACACTGTCGTTGAAAGCAAGAAAAAAATGGTGGCGGCCACGTCGCTAGAATAGGGGACACGCATGAAACTTTGAAGACGCCGGATCTAAGTCTTGGTGCGCTGGAAAATGCGGTCGTCCACGTGGCCATAGTCTTTTGTCAACTTTATCACTACCGATATTCTCCAGCCCGAGGCAAATTTGATTCGCGGGCGGGGGTGGATGACCAAAGTTTCGCAGGCTTTTCGTCTCACCCCGTTTTATTTTTTCGCCGTTGACCTATGATTACAACACATCATTCTCAACGGAGCTGCAAAATTGACGTCTAACTTGGTCGCTGATGGCGTCTGCTCTGTCTTCTCGTTCGATTGTTCTATTATTGTCAGGGGTGTATGTGGGAGTATGTGCATGCGCGCGTCTTTGTACATGTGTGTGTGTTAGATACGGTGTCTGTATTAAACATGTTGTATAAGGCGGCTCTTTCCTCAGTGAGCAGGCATACACAAGAAAAATTACCGGCTTCACTTGAAAGAATAAGGGTGTTCCTTTTCATATAAGCGGAGAGTCTTGGCGACCATGCGTAATATCTAGCTGTCATACTGGTACTTCACTCCCCAGTCTTGAATGAACTTCTCGTTCGATAAGAACCTCAGCTAGCCAGCGCTGATGTCGTTCATGACATCAAAAAGAGCCCTGGAACTACCCCTTCCTTCAAAGCATGCTTTCCCTATTTAACACTTGGAGCTTTCTGAGCAGAAAGGATCCGTACTGCCGGTCTTGCATTGCATTAGTGTTCTCACGGTTCTTCATTTTACACAAGGTGGCGCCCCACAGGGCGGGTTATTAAGCCCTATTCTATTTAAGCTAACTATGATTTGTCTTGCTGGAATATTACTCAAGACAATTCACCTCTCAATGTGCGCTGATGATATTTGTCCTTCGTCTTCTGCGGTGACTAGTCTTCAAGTGAGCGCAACAATTCAACGGGCAGCCACCCTAACTTGTTTGTACCTTCGCAAACGAGCCTTTACTGTGTCCGTAGAAAAACTGCGCGTTAATCGCGTTTACTCGCAACACAATGGCACTGTACCCTGTTTCTCTGAATGGCCAGGCTATCAAATACCAGAAGTCTCACCGCTTCTTAGGTTAGATTATTCACAGGGGCCTTTCATGGAACCCTCACTGCATCTACCTGAAGCGGGACTAATTTCGATTGTATATATATCAAGGAAAATGCAATTATTTCGCGCTTTAGTTTTTAATGATAGCCGTAAGCGGCACGTTATGACATTCTAAGGTATGCTTACACGCTCCAACCCAATTCTTCTTTCGGCAAGTGTAATATTGTTCTCAGTAATAAGCCATCTTCCAGCAGAGATCAAAGTAAAGCTGAATAAATTGTACTTGAGGGCATATATATTGTCCCAAGCCAGCGCTAAAAATGAGAAGCTACGACTAGGCCACGTGCTCTTCATGATGTGGATGCTGAAAAAGGAGTGGAGACTACGGACGCAGCCTATAGCGAATCCACGTCTGTCTTGCCAAGGCTGCGCACATCTGCAAGTGTCATCTCATGACACTCTATAAGTTTTCCCACATGTTGTCTTCTACGAGATAGAGGTAATGCTTTCAATATACCGCTGCTCCTTGACGATAAAGTCAAACAGGGATTGTAGAAGTGCACGCCAGTTGACTCAGCATTGGGACTTAGTGACTTAGCGCAACCTGTTGGAGCCCATTCAAAGCTTAGTGACTTTGCTCTTGTATTCTAAATCTTAGGCTAATTAGAAAATCAAAGCTCGTTGTTTCTATCTAAAGCAATAGTTTTGCATAGAAGTGATATCAGTATCACCCATAAAATTTGCCCTAGACATTTGAAGTTCCATCCTAAAACCATGTGACAAAGCTAGATCGTTACGGGGGAAAACATTTTATAAACATGCAGTATCGCTTGACGTCAGAAAAACAAGCAAGCCTAATTGGTTGTATGCGTCATTTGTATATAATTGTGCATGGACCAAAGCTGATTCGGCTCTCTTTCGAGGTGAAGAGCAGATACACTGTGCTTTTGTGAGAGGAGCTTGTTAGTAATTCTCAGGTTCTCACCGACTACAAACAGAAATTTCGGGAAGGGGGTGGGGGTTGCGTACGTCAGCCATTCACGAAATACAAATGTGTACATCTTGCCTGCGTATACGCATACTGTACGAGAAGACCGGGACACACGTTCGCATTTCTGCCCTCGTTTTTCAAGTGCGAAGTATATGAAGTCAGGAAAATAAGTTTACCAACCTAACTGAACACCTGCGTTTATATTTTCATCTTCTACATTAAACTGAACATGCGCTACAACTAGTCGTGTAAACACTGAGGCGGCAGTCGATTTGACTTCCGCCTTTATGCCGCGGACGTTAGTAACGTTCTAACTGCATACGACTGAGCAAAGTAGCACGTTTCGATACGTTGGAGACCCAAAGTCAACAAACCGCTGCGCCATAAAAGCAATTGATTCCTTGAGCCTATTTCACGGAATGCGTTCAGATGGTTCATCGAAACTCGTCGCCGGGAGCAGGACGTTTCGACTGAACATTCACAAATTTGAAATCAGTCAACCATCAGCTGCATAGTTCTCAGGCGAGGAAAAGTTCTGTTTCCTATATTTGGAGCACCAATAAACTGCTTTAATACACAGCTATATCGGATACTTCTTCATTCGACACTATAAGTTAGAGCTTGCATTAAATATTTTTTTCGCTGTACTTTATGAATATTTTTAAATTGACCAAGAAAAAATATTTCAAAGTTAATCATCCTCGCGGTAGGGTCGCAAGCACGCACTCAGACTGTCGCAGGCTGCAATTCACGCGACACATTTTCTCCATCGCTAAGTGCTTTACATATGCCAGGAATCGGGTCACTTTACGGCTGCATTAGCGCGCTGCCATAACTGCTCAGTTGGAAGCAAAAAATAGACCATAGAAATATGCAGAGCATATTGCAAGAATGACAGAAGGAACGCTTTCTATTTCTTGTTTGTGAAAGCGCTGAAGATTTGCGCACCCGGGCGAGCAGAGAATGTAGGATATCCTCGAGTTCGCTCGGCGGCCTCCATTCCGAGTCTGATGATCAAATACGCGTAGAAAGAAAATGAACAGTCCGTTGAAATTAAACTCCACGCATGCCAGGGGTACTAACCCGGTTCTGCTCTGGAATATAATATCTAGCGCGCTCGGGAAAGTGAAAGAACCCATACTCTAACGCAAGCGATCTATTGGACGCAGCCAGTATATAGGCGCATCTCTGAGCACGTTTTCGTTATACAGCGATGCACAAAAGGCTATGCAGACGGGCTCAAAACTCGGAAAGGCACTTTCCTTCCATTCTAGCGTGAACGCATGAACAAGCGCAGTAATATTCCTGGCAGGCTCATCTCTACGCTTATGATATTTCTTTGTTTATGCTTGCAGAGTGCGGCAGAGTTGTTGCTATTGTGCTTTTTATCCTCACAGTGTACTAGCGGGCCGATGCCGCGTAGGTTGATTCCTGTTTCATACTCTCTCTGCACACATATTCGTGAAGGAATGAAGTTGTTCTTGCCTGGTTCATTCTCCATAAAAAGGGCTTCACGGCTTCCATCACATATGCGGATTTTTATGTGTTGTTCTTCATAGTCAGCCTTAGTATATTGCGCAATATCTAGCAAAAGACCATAGAATACAACACACTTCTTTATTATTATTATTATTTGTACATACTGCAGCCCGATCGGGCTATTGCAGGACTGGGTGTGAAAGGCAGAGAAATGAAAATAGTAAACAATACAGGCCCAATACGAACAATACAAACAAACACAAACCAAAACTATTCAATGGCCGCCAAGAATAAGTTTAAAGGAAGAGAACGAGTAGCACCAGGCGAGTATAAACTTCTAATGCTATTCCAGATTTACACGCACAAATTCATAAATCTTTTTGTTATTAGCCGGTCGCATTCGCTAATGATGCGTGCAACATTACAGATGGCTGGTACACCCCCTACGAACGTTTCGTAGCTTGAGAAATTTAACGTGAATTTGCAATGCATTCTCAGTTTACAGGAATATTTCTACTAAACTTATTGTAGCAAGATTGCGCTCACAGAGTTTGAGTATTAGGCGCATCTAACAGGCAAATTAAGTGGCACAAGACTCGATAGCATTCTTATATACTTATTTTATACTCTTTTATATACTTCGGATGATACGGCGTCGACCAGAACGGAAATACAGAAGGACCAAATCATCGTTAGACGTCGCTGCATCGCACCGAGCTCTACGTCACGTCCTGCGTCCCCTTGACAAGCTCGACAGACAACGCTGGAGATCATTCTGTGGCTTTCTGAATCCGAGAAAACCTCTCTCTAAAATCTGGGAAATAATGCGAAGCCTTCGACCGCCTCCACAAGAGCTGCACCCATACGGCAAGGCCGGAGTGAAGTTGAGGTTGCCGAAGACTTCTGCAAATTACTTGCGAGTGCCTCTAACGGTTTACTAACGCAATAACGATTGACTTTTCCACCATCAAGTGATGACCGTCTGGATGCGCCTTTTTCTATGCACGAGCTCGACGCTATGATATCTGTTTCCCTTCGGTCATCATATCCAGGAGCAGATTGAATTACATACTCCTCGATTTGTCATCTTAGAATGGAAGCTGGAGAAATTCTCTTGATGCTCTACAACACTACGTGGAACACAGTGACTGTGCCTATCCACTGGAAGTGCAGTCGTCTTGCGGCTTTGCTAAAACCCGGGAAATGCCCGCATGATCTTTCACATTATTGGCCGATAGCCTTGGCAAGCTGTGTCGGTAAAGTGATCGAGCGGATGTTGCTGAGCAAACTGGAATGGCTACTAGAGAAAAGTGGTAGATTTTCTGATTTTTTCAAGGGATTCCGAAGAGGCCGAACGTCCATTGACGGTGTGATCGACCTAGTATCCTCTGTTCAACAGGATAAAAGACGCCATCGTCTAGTATGTGCAATATTTTTGGATGTTCAAGGTGCCTACGACAACGTCTTCTCTTCTAGCTTTCTATTGTTCGAGCGCTTGAGGATATCGGAGTTGGCGGCCGTGTGTAAGCATGGCTCTACAGTTATCTCAGTGACCGCACCATGGATTTTCATGTCCATTTCTGATGGCGAGATTGATAGACATGACATTCGCACGGGTGTTCCGCAGGGTGGCGTACTTAGACCAATATTGTTCAATCTCATAGTGGTAGCCCTTACAGACGAGCTACCTGACAAAACGCATATCAGCAAGTACGCGGACGACATCTGTATCTGGTCATCTGGGGTCACGCGTCCACAAGTGCGCGAAAGGCTTGAACGTGCGGTAACCATCACGGCGAAGTACTTGCGCCGTAATAGCCTGCAACTCTCAGCAACTAAGTGTGCATTGTTGGAATTTACGCGCAAATCAATGCCACAACATCCCATAGTTGTCGACGGAATGGCGTTCCCTTTCCGTCACCTACCAAAGATTTCTTGGTGTGATAACAGATCGCAATCTTTCTTGGTACAAACATGTTACTGCACTTAGGGCTAAACTCGCAAACATTATACACGTTCTTCCTGTTATATCTGGACTGAGATAAGGCCCCTCTGAACGAAGTTTGCTCCAAGTGTACCAGGCACGTTTTTTGGGCTACATACGCTACAGCATGCCTGTGCTATCTAACGTGGGATCATCTTGTAAGTGTACGTTGGAGAGCCTTCAGACACAAGCGCTGCGTGTATGCCTTGGCTTGCCACGCTGCACGTCAACTAAGGACACAATAGCGGTAGCATGGGCTTGTCCAATCGTCATATACAGGTCTTATGAACCAGACACTCACACCATCCTCTGTCAATACTTCATAGAACCAATTTTTATGCTGCTTTTTCTAAAGCAATTGCATGTCACGCAACCATTATACCTGCAAAGTTGCAGGCCACCAACATCCCCGAGACACGTTCATGGACATTACTGAGACTTCTAGTGAGGCTTCACATACCCGGAATTACGAAAGAATCCCAAGTTTCTTTCATTGACTTGAAACAGCTTGCACTGGCCCATACGTCTATATTACATAATAGGACTGTACAAGTGTATACGCATAGTTCGATCACACTATCTCCACAACGACAACATTTGTTATCCCACAACTTGGAATTACTCGGCGATTTCAATCAGGCCACAAATCGACATCTACGGCTGCGGAACTTCCGGTAATACGGAGGGCTGTCCGTGTTGCGAGAACGCAGACACTTCATAAATGGACGGCGCTCTGCGATGCCATATCAGTGTTAGAAGAGCTAAAATACTTTAAAAAAAAAAGACCATATTACCTGCTCGTGCTGGAAATCGCCGAACTTCCTCACAGTGCCGAGTTAGATGGCCGCGTGATCACTGTACAATGGGTGCCTTGTCATTGTGGTGTGATTGGCAATCAATTCGCTGACAGTGAGGCAGCATCGGCGTTATCCTCCTCTGTTGAAGCACGGATTGCCTACTCGCGACCTGACGCCAACTCTATAATGAAGGCACTCACGCAGGACCTTATGAAAGCATAGAAATCCCAAGATGACAACATCCAGACACGCCTCCCTGTTATCGACCCCGACGGTAAATTCTGTTTGCCTGCGAAGGTTACGCGAAATAAAACGTCATTTCTACACAGGATTCGGCTTGCGTTGCTTTCAATCGTCGCTACGCACAAGTCGTCGTCCAGTCGAACAGACCTGATTGCGAACACTGCCAGACGCCTGAAACGCTGGAGCACGTACATATTGTGCGATTGCCCAGCATATACGCTCCAGCGAAGGACGTTGGAAATTTCTATAGGCAGCGTTGGCAGGCAACCACTGCCAGAGGATGCTATCCTCGGCTCATGACCTGACATTCTAACTTCAATGCGGGCAACTAAAGCGCTATTGAAGATTCTGCAGGACACCAAGATAGACGAGCCGATCTAGTAGGACCACCGTCTAATGTACATAAACATTCACCACTTGTCTTATCATCATCCCCCACATCCTAGTACTTTCACTCCCCTTCCCTCCTCTCCAGTGTAGAGTAGCAGACTAGAGCGCACTAGGTCAGGTCGACTACTCTGTATTTCCTGTCAATAAATTCTATATATGTATTATTTCCCTTGCGAGGCAAGAGAGCCAGCCACCTTATTATTATTTTTTTTAACAAACGCTCGCTCCTAGAAACATTGTGCAGGTACGTCCCGAAAGAGTAAATATTTTATGAGTAAAATAACCAACATGCACCATAAACAAGTTAACTTAGCAGTAAAAAAAAACAGCGATTTAAGCCGGCAAAAGAAGGCAATATAAATTGAAACTTCCGCGGTTAAATGCAGCTAATATTGTCCGGTCTAATGCCTAAGAACAGTATTAATGAGTCTTGTAAGTGTGGCTACAGGTATGTCCTAGGCTGCTACACAGGGTCGTGAAAGAACTTCCTTACAGTGAACTATGCAATCAGTGCAAATAAAGGTGTCTATGCAATAAGTGGAGTTTTATGGAGAATAAACGAGCTTGCGCTCTTAAACGGTCTTTTGAAATAATTCAAAAAGCTCGGCTTTGTCTGCAAAATGGTACTAATTCTCTTTTTTTTAATTTCTAAGTACTAGTACTGAGACTTCCGCCCACATCCATAGTGATCTGAAGAAAAGAACAAAAATCTGGCAGGACCTATTCCACGATTAATATTGACGTTAATGTGATTAGCATTTAAGCAATGTAGCCACGCACCGTATAACCACCGCCGAAACGCGTCGTCTGAGTGTCTATGCTGCCAGGCCTCTTTTTTGCGCGTCCCGCTGAACACGCCGCGCCACCTAACGGCGCCACCATAGAGTCTGCGCACGGCTATGGCACGTGTGAGAATATAGTGGTCGGGTGCTTTGCCCACTGACAAAAATGACGACGACGGTTTTGGTTGGCGCTGTGCTCGTGCTGACCTTGGCCTAAAGCAGTGCGCGTTTCATTGCCACTAGATAGGCCAAGGACGCAACAATAAAAAAGAAGCATTGTACTCCGACTGCCACAAATGTAAGTACATGCGGAAAATAAATGAATAAACAATGTAGTATGAGCAGCGAGCGTACGAATCAAAATAGTACGTAACAAAAATTGGAGGATGCTTAGGCTTCGCCTTTAAGAGTGGGACGCGATAGCATTCAAAGATCCCTGTCTGCTTCTCACTCTTCCCGACAATTGCAGCTCATGTAACCGTAATATTTACCAGGAAATGCTGGTGGCGAACGTTATGCCTGAAGGTGAGCTTTCTAGCAGAAACGCAACCTCTTCACTGTAAAATAATTTACACCTTTAAAAGTGAAAAAATGGCGTAAATGTGTCTGTAACTAACACCCCTAGGTACTGATTTATATAACTCACGCCATTAGGGTATGAGTTACCGACACATTTACATCCTTTCTCACATTTAAGGGCGCATATTATTTGACAGTGTTGCGTGGGCCGCGATGCTGCGGAGGCGAGAGCAATCTGGAATTGTTGCAAGGATCCGGGTGCGCCACTTTATGGCCTTCAAGATTTGTGAGCGCCGGCACGGGTGAATTTCGGAAGCCATGGCTGCTCTATGAAGGCTACAAACGCTGGAAAAGGGGTTTGGGTTCCGAGTTTCCGCGTAACTGAATTATGCTTCCTCGAATATTCAAATTAAAATCAGACGCTGTGACGTCTGTCAGTTGTGTTTAAGTCGACGTTGCCGATTTTTTTACGTATTTTACCTTGAGAACTTGAATTACTTTAGTAACTTCCTTGCGCTAGATGGTGGACTTGCGTGGTTGTGTATGCGAGGTTCGAAATTATTGTTGTCGAAGCGACAGTTGACGCGGGACGCCGATGCCGGATCTTATGCGACACGGGGGCCCATAACGCTGGCGTGTTAGTAGAAGGACGCAACAACAAATATGATAGGGTGAGAAACAGGCACCAGTAACAGTATGCGAATGAAGTATACGCAAACGGCACGTGGAGACAGGACCTCGAACATCCCCCAGTGCCTGCAGATATCATTCATTTTTGTGTCATGAAGGTTGCGGCGAAATCTTGGCTTGGACCGTTTGGCTTGGCATGAGAAGTGGCTAGGGGGGGTGCACATATATAAGATGGAGATTAATGACAGCAATATGCGATCGGGTTGGTTCTGTCGTGTTTGCTTCTCCCGTCACGAGCGCGCCTCGCGCATTATTCGTGTCGCTGACTCCCACTTGCTGGCTTGGGCCTCGACTGAGCAGAGCGGGCGAAAGAGAACACCTGCTGTCGCGGTACTGCAGGAGGGGAGAGTGCATCGCCGCGACGCCATGTCACCCTCGCTCTCGCTCTCACTCTTGGACACCTGTGTTATCCGCTGTTGCAGCATTAGGCATTATTTCCTTCAATTGACAACTTGTAGTATTAGTACCTCGTAGGCGCAAGCTCTCATCTGCGTTCTAACTGCACCTCGGTAAGGCCAGATCAAATGCGCCAAGCGTCTGAACGCACTTGCTTCCCTGCGAGGAGTTCATAGGTCGAAAGATTGCTCAGCGGCGTTCAATTTGACATGAATGCTTTCGCATTCACGACTCATAAGACGCACTTAGGTGTCCTCCGATTTTTAATAATTTTCTTATTAGAGCCTTGGTGGCAAGTGTTTATGTTTTATGTTGCGGATTTGTAGGTAGCCACATTCTAATGCACCACTATGTTTTAAAGATCTTGTGAATCGCGTGTAAGTACAGATATGCATCACTGAATTCCAACGCTCAGTTCAGGCAATAATAAAACCGAGGGCCCGGCGCAGGTGTACTCCGTTCCATACATAGACAGCAGTCAACGCTGTGGAAGCTAGAGAGACTTCTTGCAGTGGCTTCGTTCGCACTTGGATATAGTTCGACGTTCTTTTTTTTTTTTACTGCAGTTGTGCGCAACTATTGTTATGCAGACTCAGTGTTGAATAAAACAAGTTTTAATCTTGGCAACAAACACACTGCGGTATACGGCTGCTAATGCGTTGTCTTAGATCTTTTGTTTTTGTTTTTTATTTGTAACTCGCGGCGAGGAGCTTGACGTACATGCTCGCTCGAGCTAACGCCATTGACGCACAGAGAAGCGTAGAGGGAGCGCGCGGAGGGATAACATTTCTTGACCGGTCTTCTTGCGTAGCTTCCACAGCGTTGACTGCTATGTATGGAACGGAGTGTAGGTCAGAGTGAAACGCCGTATGACAGTGGCCGTGACGAAGTTTAAAACTTTGCGTGTCGCGGCAAACACTCATGCAGCACGCTGCGGCTGATGCTTGTCAGGCAAAACGTGCCCTCGATTTTGCCGGCATTGACCGTTCAAATTCGACTATGATTTTTTGGTTAGGTGCGATTTCCGAGGCAGCAAAGAAATTGTGGATTTTTATCACCTATAGAGTTCTTTGAAGAGCATTGAGACCATGGTAGAAGAACGTTTCTTGATCCCACCAAATATGAATGGTACCACCGCGGTCGCGCGTGGTAATCGACCCTTCGACCACATTCTGAGCAGCAGAAAGCCATAGGAATTAATAGGTAGTGGCGAATCTGCTTAGTCAAATATTTGTTCATATCAGTTGTGCTGACAAAGCACCATAAAACGATATCTCGCATTCTGCCATCTATGCAAACACCTATATTAAAACATACCTTTATATGACCTCTTACGAATTACCACATATGTCTTAACAAAGAACCAAAGACATTAATATTTCACTCCATGCTTAGCTGTAGAGCCTGCCTTACAAAACACAGTTCTGCAGCCCTTTACTTAGCTAAGACAACCTTCGCTGAAGGCACAAGAAGGTCAAAAGTAGTCAGGTGTCTTGGTATTCAAGGTAAAAGGTCACGGGTGCCCGCTTCTCTGAGCCGTTCCCCGTGTCTTGCTTTTATTAAAGGTTATACGACCCTCTCATCTCTGCCAAATTTAGGGCACTACAAATTAGGTTTCGATCCACCGGAAGCTTTCATTCTCTGATATCGGATAAGCGCTTTATTGTCCTCTTTAACATGGTTGCGTTCAGGCCATTTCCCAAACACCAAGGACAAGGATCAATAAAGAAACCTTTGGTTTTCTTTTCTTCTTCTGCTTATTGACTCATTATACTATATTTTAAGGCGCTAATAAATCACACACAACACACAAGAAAGAACAGCGGGACAGAGCGCCTATATTATTGACTCAGTGGAATAATAACCTTCGCCGGCATGACAAAGTGAAATAAACAAATTTTTGCGTGCTTTGTAACTGGGTCGGGTAGCAAAGATAACCCCCATTGTTCACACACTAAATTGCTGTCTGATTTACTTCGTTTTATCCTCTCTTCTTGCATTTTATTTTTTCTTGAGCAATAAGAAGGCTGGGGGAGGTATAGATTCCTTTTTTTTCATACACCGTCACACCATTATTCTTTTGCAATCTTTTCTTTTCTTTGATGTCATTAGTGTAGATGTTGAGTAACATGTTCGGTGGTGAATCATCATCTTTATCTACATTTACAATTCTTGAGAGGAACGCCATAATATGTAACATCTGCCACCTTTAGCAGAGATACTAACCAGGTGCACGTAAAAAATTATGCAAGAGCAATACTCTCTTACACGGTTTCTAGCCTTGCTGAACACTTTACACGCAAGCAATATCACTGTGTAAGTTCATTGCGCCCTGCGTAACCTTTACATGCCTAACTGACTAATGACACAACTTTATAATGTGATGCTTCCCTTTGTCAACTGTACTCGACATTTGTTACTAATTGTTTAAGTCAATATTTTGTACATAACATGTGTGTGCGCTGTTACGATAATATCATTTTATTTTTATTTCCTCATACTATTAGCGGGCACTAACGCCTAGCACAGATAGGAGTGGTCGATGCTTGTGAACGAGTATGCTCATCTCTCCTGAGTAATCTCGGACTGCATTATGGAAACAAATGGCATCGTCTCCTTCTTAGAGATCTGAGAACGCATGGCTGTGCAGCCGTGTGGGTGAGCTTGACGTAGTCACGTTTTTCCAGCTCCTCCTAAATTGTGGCGCCCGAAGTCGACCTTCATTGTAGGAAACGAAGCACCGCCAGCTTTGCGTGACCGCATAAATCACGGCGACGTAACGACATTGCGTGCTCGCGACACGCACTCCCGAACCCCGCTGAGTCATCGGTCATCGCCTTCTGGCCGCGGCAGATGTGTGTTACAGTCAGCGCATCGGATGGGTGCACGGAATAAATGCTTCAAGTTGTTGGGTCAGAAACCTGACACGAGATAACTGGGCTCCGGTCCTTGTGGCCGTCTTTTTCTTTTCCCTCTCTCCTTCAACGTCGCCAAAAATGCGAGTCACTCGTTATGGTTGCTTCGTGGCTATGGTGTTGGGCCGCTAAGCAGGAGGAAGCGGGATCGAAACCCGGCCCAGGTGGTCGCATTTAGATGGGGGACAAAATGTGAAAACACTCGTGTACTTGGATTTAGGTGCGCGTCAAATAAACCTAGGTGGTCTAAACTTCCGCAGTCCCTCACTACGGCGTGCCCCATAATCAAATCATGGTCTTGGCGCGTAAAACCCCATAATGTTTTTTTAACCAAGTATAATGTTTTTTAACCATAATGTTTTTTTATCCAAATATAGCAGGCGCAGACACTGCGCCTGCTATACTTGGTTTTAAAAAAAAATGTCACATTGTCGCGACGGTGTGGGACTAAAATGCGGCACAACGTCCCGAGTCACACAACAAACTTTTTATTGGGCGAACGTGTGCCAAGAGAAACAAATTATGCTCAAAATGCAATGATAGCGGTGATCACGGTGGCCATCGTCGAAAATTTCCCGTTTCATCGATGGCCCCTCGATTTTGCGATCACAGTGCCATCAGTGCCATTGTCCCGATAAGTACGTCTAACTTCGCTTGTGCTTGAAGGATTCTAAATGTTTTGCTGCAGGAAATACGCGCGGCGACGTCATTTAATATAGATGTCATTATGTGAATAGTTAGAGAAGTGTTTCAGGGGCCCTTTAACAGGGGTACGCAGGTGAAAGAGCGGTCGTATGCCATGTGACATACGTACGTGAGCTTTCCAGTGACTGGTTCAATAAAAAAAAGCTCCAATATGAGGTTTTACATGGGGAAAGAAAGCAGAGGAGGAGCATGAACCCCAGCGAATGTACTACTCATGCTTTCACTTGCCAAAATGAAGTCGGCTGACAAGGAGGCGTTTGCTTGTACAACGCGATACCTCAATGCATACCTTGCCCGAACAAAGCAAGAAGCTTTTCAGCCTAATAGGGACACCAGCAATTTTTTTATTGCGATGACAGTTATATGGACTCTCAATCCGCATTTATTATATCACGGTGCCGTCGCCGTCATATGCCGTATAATGCCCACGGGCGATAAAATCTTCGCAGCGCTATGTATGCTGTATGTGCGAGTGAAAACGCGGGAGGAGGGTGAGCCGACGCTGGTGGCTCAATCTTGTGTGCGTACAACAGAGGATTTGAACATTTGTTATTCCTCTTTCAGAAAGCTGTGTTTCTCAAGACACAAGCTTCCTAATTCACCACCAAATGGAAAACTTCTATACTATCAATCATACATCAGACCAAAGATAGAATATGTAAGCATAGTATGGGACCCTTACACAAAACGTAACATTGATGAACTCGAAAGAATTCAAAGAAAGACCGTTCGATTTATTTTTTCTAAATTTCGTCACGCGGACTCTCCGTCGGAACTAATGACCGCCAATAACCTACCCCCACTTCAATACAGAAGACGGCAATTTCACTTGGGCTTCCTGAATTCTCTCCTTAACCGGAAATTTGCTATTGACCCTTCGTTGTATTTATACCCCCTATCAGCGAGAAATGCACGACATCAACAACCACGATCTTTAACGCCAGATTTCGCCAAAACAGATGCTGATAAATTTTCCTTTTTCCAGCACACAGTGTCTCAATGGAATTCTATATAAGAGCGTGATCGTCTTGCCATCGTGTAACATTGTGTACATTTACTCATTGTGTTGATTTTTGCTACTTATTTGTCTCTGGATGTAAAAATCAATGTATGTTCACCCTTATATTCAATGTGATTTGTTAAAAAAAATGCCCGTCCTGCTTGGACCACATTATGTTGTCTGCAGTATGTATAAATAAATAAATAAATAAATAAATAAATAAATAAATAAATAAATAAATAAATAAATAAAGCAGGGAGGAAGCGTGACGCCTTCCGTTGCGCGCAAGACGTCGCAGGGGCGGTAACACGTTCTACTCTGGCGGCGGCTGCGTATGGCGTGGCCGCGCGCAGGCCCTATCATGAAAGCGATCTGCAATAGGGACAGAGGGCGCCGAGTGCTGACAGGTCCGCGTGCGCTGTGTTCTCGCGACTTAGTTCGCGTTGAAGCGAGAGGCAGCACGGAGGTCAATTCGCTCACTGCTGCTGCCGCGCTTTCTCACTCCAGCGTTTCTACAGCGAGTGTGCTCGGTCAACCAGTGAGATGTGCTCATGTTTGCTTGGGCGCACGTGACACCATGCTCGGTAATTTACTTAGTAAACGGATACTTATAAGCTTATATGGTCGATGAATGCACTATCCTTACTTCATACAATTGTCTACCAATTTTATATCGCAATCAATGTTTAATCTTTCGGGCGAAACGGCGACTTTTTTTAATCACCACCATGAATGCAAAAGTGACCTGAAATAGAGCAGTACAGTGTAATTATTGAACGTCATTACAACGTAGACAAATCGGCTGCAAAGAAAAGTCAACACAGGCCAGCACTTCGCTCTTATTAAGATAAATTTTCATCTTTCGAGTCGTCGAATCAACGCGCTTGCATAGCTGCATACAACGGATCCGCTGACTTCGTTAGACCCTGTCAATAGGTTATGATGGCTGTTCCTAAAAATTTACAAAATGCCTTTAAAATCAATACGACAGAGAGTTTCTTCCAGGGAATCTAAACGACAGAGAATCAACTGCATTATAGTACTTTCCAGAGAAGATCATGCCGGCACTACAAGATAGTTCAAGAGCAAAGGGCTCTACAGTAACATGGTCTTCACATAACACAGTGCAAACGACACTGGCTGCAGCGCCTGAACGCAACTAAAACACGCGAATTTGAAGGCATTTCGAGCCTCATTGAATTCAGATTTCACCGGCTGCCTTAACAGATCTTTTTATCTTTGAGACTGATGAGGTAATGCAAAAGATGCTAAAGGACACGGAACGCTATATCAAAGCTTAGGCTAGTACGTACTGTGCAAACTCTATTTGAATTCTTCGAATGAAAAAGATGGCTCGATCTCCAGGAGAGAAGCGGTGATTTGGTTAGTCCCGAACTTGGCGCCCAAAGAATGGCCCCTATGACGCCATGGGTCATTTTTGTACGATGTGCATGTGTGTGTGTGTGTGTGTGTGTGTGTGTGTGTGTGTGTGTGTGTGTGTGTGTGTGTGTGTGTGTGTGTGTGTGTGGCGAAAGAGAGAGATGAAACCATTTATTCGAAAGCGCGTGCTCCGTTACAAATGCTTGTGACATCTGTGAAAAAAATGTCACAGTTTCTCTCTAAAGGCGAAGCATCGATTGCGATAGCAAACTAGTGGACAAATACGCGAAGTAAGGATAGTAGCTTTAGTGGCCTTATAAGCTAGTAAACATAGTAAACATAGGCATACTAAATAAATTAGCAGGTATGGTGTCACGCACGCACAAGCAAACGTAAACACATCTCACTCGATGGCCGCGAACAATCGCTGTCAGAACACTGTAGTAAGGAAGCGCGCGGCAGCAGCCGCGAGTAAACTTAACTTCGTGCCGCGCCTCGTATCAACGCGAACTAAGCCGCGGAAAGAGAAGGCGCGGCGGACTTTGTCCTCGGCGCAGATGGCTTTCAAGATAGAGGGGCCCATGCGGGCGGGCGCGGCCACCCTGGCCGCCCGAGCCGCCCGGAATAGAACGTGTACCCCTTCCCTACCCTTCCCCTGGACCCTTGCGTGCGACGGAAGGCGGCGCGCTTCCTCCCCGCTTCGCTCCCTTGTGTGCACGGATTGAGCCGCGATCGCCGGAACACCATCGCACGCTTTCACTCGCACATACTGCCCCCGGTGCGCGGCGACGGTATTATCGCCCTTGGACTTTATACGGAACTTCACGGTGACGCCGACTGTGAGGGCAGAAAGGCGCCTGGAGTGTCCATGTAATTGCTATCGCAATAAAAACAAAGCAAAGTAAAACCAGTTACTTTGCCAGCAGCGACAACTGCCTTGATTTTAGAGGCGTGCATTCTCAGCAAAAACCGCCCTGAAAAAATTGATTATGGTAGTGACGAGGACTATGTGAAAATAGTGTAACTGATGTGTTGTTGTTATTGCTGGTGCACACAATGGGGCCTCCAAGGTATCGGAAACAAGATCATGTAAAGTTAAAATATTTTGTGAAATACCTTGACTTTTAGAAAGAAAAGAAACACATGAAATATTCTGCAACTTACGAAATTTATAATGCGTTGATTTAATACTAAAGAGTTCGCTCTCTGTAAATAATGGCCTATTCTATTGTTTAAGCCTTCTTGTAGCATGCCTGCACAGGAATTTGTTGGGAAAAGAGAAATTTGGCTTCAGTCTTCCAGGTTTCCACATAGCTCCGAGGGTAAACAGACACGCAAGGAACATCTGCCTAAACGAAGATCCGGCATTAATTTTTCGCGATCTTCTACTCGTCTGATTGACGCCGATCCTCCGGGTGAACATGCTACAGAAATTACACCAAACTAAACCTTGCTTTTAGACCAGAGCTTGCTCGCCGAGCCTTGCTGATTACACACGAAGGACAAACGAGCAGGGCGGGCGCTCACTTTCGCAGTCAGGAACTCTTGCTTGCCAACACGACGCGAAAGAAGTTATGATGATAGAACACAAAGCGAGCGATAATTAGCCTCATGTCTACGACGTCTGTCCAAATCGGACGGGATGAAAATCTAACTTTCTAGGGCACTGATCCCTGCCTGACGTTGAGAAAAGGTAGCGCAGATTAACAGGGAAGCGTGGCGCATAAATAATGTAGCTCGAGATCACTGATAGAGACATCTGTTGCTGTCTCTGCAGCATTCTACCTGCAAAGGCAACTCGAATAGATGTCGCTGCTGACAGCAACAAAGTCTAATAATGAAATTGATGATTCACGGCCTGCTTCTTTGCTCCTCCTGCCTGCGCTTCGTTTTTGTTTCTCGGCACTCTCTGAATTTCACTTTCTTCTGCTTTGCCCTTCCCGTTGTTCAGTACACTCCAACCTTACCATAACTTTATTTCTCTTGAGCCTGGTAATTTGCTTTGCAAACGGTTTAAAAGTTTTCTTGAGTTGGGCTCCTTCAGCCTGCTATATCGCGCCGGGGGCAAGGAAACCGTTTTGTTGAGCTTCATATGCAACAAGTAGGTGCATGCATAAGAGAAAGAAAGATCGGGGGAAAAAAAAACATCGGAGGAAGAGACAGGAAGGTGAACCAGGCAAGAATAGCTTGACTATCCTGTAAGTGCGAGAAATGAATTAAAAGGTTACACCACAAGGTACGGTATGAAAGAAAGGAAACAAGAATTTCGTAAAAAGCGCGAAGTAGGTGTGATGACTCAAAACGCCGCAATGGACCCGAAAATGTGATGATACCGTACGCGCACTCGTGTCATTCGTCTTATTAAAACAGCCGTGCCATGTCTGCCGCTTCGAATGCTGTCACGTTGTAGTGACGGAGACAGTAAAAGACATTCACACAACCTAAAGTGACGTAAAATTACTCTTAATTGGGCGAAGTGTTGTCAAGAAAAGGGGGTAACACGCAAGCACAACGAACGCGTTTATCAGAGTTGTTGATCGTCGAAAATTAGACGAACGAGTCAAGCACGTCGGCTACTTCTACGTGACACGCCGAAGGCTCCGGCGTAAGCACTGGTGCCCGCATATCTTACATAAAGTAAAAGAGTATTCGCATCCCGCATGCAATCTGATTAAAAAGCTTCGGCGAGAACACAGACAACAGATAGTTAAACGATAACATTCGAGTAAGTTTCCAATGATGCAGTCGCTTCTAGGGCTGAGCGAAAACTTTTAATTTGTTAGCGGGTGAAATGCGGTCGCCGAAAGAAATGCCACGGAAATTCTGAGTTGCCTACTAGTGCGTAAGCATGCTCTATCTCGGTTGTTGCTTCGCCTTTGCTTGCTTAATTGCTTTTCCTAGGTTATGTGCATCAACCCATTCATTCTGGCTGCGCATTCGTGCCAATTTTGCTACATGCTTTTCAATTTTTCACTGACTAGCTAATTTAGTATCTAGTAAGTTCAACCATTCAACGTAGGGCGAGAAATGCCTAAGGCAAGCTTGCCTTATCCACTCCATCACAGTAAAATGAGTTTGTATAGAGATAAGTATTTTGCCTTCATCGCAAAAACGGTTCTACCGTCAACCTAATGAACTTGCACACCTTGCCGGAAGGAAAGTGTGCAAAAACTTATTTCTTCTTTGAATAATCAGATTGTCTGCCTATACCCAATTCTTCATTTTCACAGCCTAACCACAAGAAGGAAGCTGCAAAATAGGTGAATATAGAAAGTGCTAAATAGTCGAAAGGCAAAGTATAGACTGTTTTCTGGCGACACTACTATAGCGGGTTTGTTCCCTTATCCTACATTTCTCTGTGTCAAAATATAGAGAAAGTTAGGGAACGAAAGCACGACGAAATTACCGAAAGGCGGTCGCCACTTGACACTTCCGGGGTTGCAGCGTGTTTCCATCGTCTACCTGCCTATTTTGTTGGAATGTAGCAGCTCTGAAATATGCTGATTGCAAGATGAGTTTGGCGAGGGCGGGTTAAATGTCAAAGGAACATTTTTTTCTCTTTGCTCCTTCTGTCGCGTTCATTTCTCTGACAATTGAGGAAGCTAGTATAATGACTTGCATTCGAAAGGAAGCTCAGCGAATAAAAAATTAATTCTGTAACATGAAGGCATAGTACAGTGTGCTAGCGCCTGATGAAGAAACTCCAAGACGGTTTCGTTTCTTGAACCTGTGATGTTCCCGTGACTTGTATTCCAGAACAAATATCACACGGAAAAATTAAGTAAAAATAGGCATGAAACGATGCGGACCTAGTATTCACGGTTCCGTGTGTTAGAAAACCAACACAAAATTTAATTTACACTATGCCGGCTCGTCAAGGACAAACTCGACGAACTGTTCCTCTAGGGACGTCGGCATGCGCTGCAAAAAAATTGGTTCATCTGAACAAATAATAAAATAGAAGAGTTTGGGGGAACGCCAGCGAGCGCATTAGTGTGGCGCGCCTGTCTCGAAATCTTCGATTTCACTAACCGAATGCAAAGTCCTTTCATGAAAAAAGGAGACAAAACAATAAAAAAAACTTTATAAACGAAGCCTTGGTTTCGCATGGGAGAAAGAAATGTAATAGCAAACAGAAGTTTGCGTACAGAACGGGAAGGTTGCAATCAAAGACTTCGTGGCAGTTGCGAAACAAAACGGGCGAAATGTAGCCCGAGTCTGCTTGACAGAAAGACTTCGTCGCTGCATACTTGTTTATCGAAGAAAAAATAAAAGAGGTAACTTTCTTGACTGCCGCATTCATATTAGGTCTTTCTTTTTCTCCACTCGTCTTTAGTAATAAGAGCATTGTAATAGCAGAAGAGTCGTTCAAACAGCTTCGCAGAATATTCGGCTGGGATTATGCAATGTCGCACCAGCACGGAGATTCTTTTTTCCGCAACAGCTATTCAAGTTTGGCTCTTACAGCTAGTTTTCGCAGTCTCAGTAATAAGTATCGTTATCGTGATCTTCATACTGACGCGATTGCATTAATACAGGTCAGAAATAGGCCATCAGCGTTGTCCCCTTGTTCTCAACGTGGAGCAATACCGGTCAGGATGGCCGGGGGGGGCGATCCTCGTACCATATCACCATATGCCTGCGAAAATGTTTTTACAGCTATTACCATTTTTAGCATACTTCATGTACTTGCTAGCATCTAGGTTCGTGCTGATGAAAATGCTGACGTGCTGACCTTTTTCATGATCTAATGGTTGAAGCATCGGGCTGCTGTGCTAAAGGAACCGGGCTCGAAGCTAACAGTCCGACCAACTTGAATCACTGGATATGTGGCATTGGGGTACGTGCCACTCTTTAATGAACCTATTTTACATCTGAGTTCACTCACCATCGCTTGCATTCCCTCGATCCCTCTATGCAACTGCGGCTGTTACCAGGTCTTCCGCGAAATGAGGAAACAGTGCTGTGCCGCTTACGTTTGGGAGTCGCATTCACAAATGCTTATGCCTTTCTGATTGGAATGGCTGATAGCGCCGAGTGCAATGCCTGCGGTGTCGAGGAAACCATAGAACACCTACTGTGCTACTGCCTATCTTAAGAAAATGAAAGGCAAGTCCTCTGCACAGCTCTCAATCAGCTAGATGGAAAGCCGTTCACCTTGAAGAAGATCTTGGGATCATGGCCTCGCATATCACAGCTACAAAAGGCCACAAAAGCGCTGCTGCGATATTTGAAAGCGACCGGATTGAGTCAGCGCCTGTGATCCGGACTGAGTGACCGACTGATATCTCCAGTGGACTTTCTCTTCTTTTCATCTTTCCGTCCCCCTTTCCCTTTCCCCAGTGTAGGGTAGCCAACCGGGCTCAGTCCTGCTTAACCTCCCTACCTTTCATTTATCATTTTCTCTCTCTCTCTCTCTTTACGTCGACTTTGGTCACTGGTTATCTGCCACTGGAGATGTGCCCCGGTTCAATGTGCATATTGCATGCGAATTCGGGTGACTGGGCATATATCACTTGTTATGTACCGCTTTCCAACGAACTTCTTTTCAATGAGCCAACTTGGGTCAAATTCCTCACGCCAACTTGTGTTACTGGGTACGTGTAACTGTTCATGTATAGCTGTTCACTTAACTTCTTTCACCTCCACTTAGATTAATGGGTATGAAACCCGGTATGTCACACACTTCAATGAAGTTCTTTTATGTCAACTTATGTCACCGGACATGTGCCATGGGTTGTGCTTCTCTTCAATAAACCGCTTCACACGCCAACCTTGTTCGCTTGGTATGTGCCATCCTTTATAATCATCATGTTATGCCATAAAACCATATCACCAATTGCACACCCATCATACGATACGTAAGTTGTTCTAATAGAGACTGGCTGACGCTCTGAAATGTTCATTTCTCATTTCTAAAAATTTTTCGTCGGTATTTTCAGCCCTTTCTGTACATTATCAGAAAGTGAAATGCGCAGACTCCGCTTTTTCCGCTATGCTCAGACAACGTGAGCCGAGCCATCTTTTAAAACCAACTTCAACAGAACCTCTAATCTGTTAACGATACTTCGTTTTATGTCAATGTCCTTTTTGTACCGTGATGTGCATAAATGACTCTTAAAAGAGCTGCATCTGGCCTAAAAAACTAAGTAGATTGTAGCGATGTTTCGGAGAATGGTAAGAAAAAAAGACAAGTGTGTGACATGAAACAGCACATGGATTCAGGCGTAGAATGCATTGAAAGCGATTTTTACGTACGTTTCCAAACATGGCTTGACTTACGTCATCCAGGGCGTGGTAGAAACGATGATACGCACCGCCTCTCTCCCCAGGAGGATGACATCGTGCAATATTTGTCGCCGCCGGGATCTCCCACTCCCTTCAGTTCCTCGGCTACTCAATCTGCCGCCCTGTTTTCCCACCGCAGTTTCTCACATTCCTTATCGTGCCGGGACATCTACACTCACTGTATTTCGTTTGTTTCGTTTCTATTTTGTTTTCTTTCTCCCTCTCCCTCCTTTTGTTTATTGCGGCAGTCGTGTTAGCAACAAACTTTCAGCAACAAGGCGTTTATGACGTCGCGTTGCGCCGGCAAAGCCATAAGTGTCGATTTTCATATCCAGAGAAAACATCTTGCTATGAAAACAATATATGGTCTACCGGTGACAGAAGTACCTTTCGTGTTTTGTTTAAACGTAGGAGAGCATGATACAATTTTAAGTCTCTCAATGTTCGTTAAAGCACTGGATGATTTATGTAAGATCCCATACGACCGAAATGGTTTGCGGGTTCCTAAAAAAGCTGGCGGGGGAAAGAAAATGACTGGAGAAAAACATTAGTCGATGAGGCGTGCCGAAAACACGCCCGCATTTCCTGGTTCAGTGCTTCACCCGCACTTTCCAAATTAACCCGACTCACAAACGACATCCGCGCGTTAAGTCGCTTTGGACAAACCCTGCGTACTCGCATGTGGGTGGTGCGTGGTGCATTATCCCGCCGCTCGGCTTGTAAAGGGGAGAGGGAAGATGCGTGCTTCTTTCGAAGCGTGAAAACGGGCTTGGTTTCCCCTATTAATCTTGGATGTGGCTCGGCCCGAGGCGAGATTGTGTTCTCCTCCGCCCCTTAATTCCCGGGTCGCGCGCCAGCGGCAGCGCGATGCTGTTTACGATGCTCACGCCGCGACAACAGCTGCGTCCCCGTGGTTGTCGCACAGCGCAAAGACAAAGCGCCCGCGTCAGCCGCTGCAGGCACACGCCCGCCGGGCTCGCTTGTTTAGGAAGCGGCCAGCGAAGCGAACATGGCGCGAATGTTAACGTAGCGGCCGCTATGCAGATATCGTGGCCACGTGGGAGTCAGAGAACGCATATCGGGGAGATCAGGAACCGAGTGCACGAAGCTTTGCGACTTGCAACAATTGCCTGCCGTTGGCCTTCGCTAATATTGAGCCCGCTATCCCTGTTGACTCGTACACGCGGGGTATTTCGAAGCGGCCGGGTACGAGTTTCTTTCCCAGTCAGAATGGGATAGCGTGTATCGAAGGGTATTGCTATATATGTAGAACAAAACTGGCCCACGGAATATGGTGCGTAATGAAACGTCGGGTTAAGAAAATATGATTGTGATGCCGTGCTCTGCTTTCTCTCACTGATCATCAGAATTGAACAACCTTCACATTGCCAGTGAAGACAAATGCCACCTTTCAACTGGCCGACCATTTCACATAGCGAAATTTACGCCATTGACTAGCGGCCCCAGAAAGCTGACTTCAGTAATGACTTTAGCAATGAGGCTAGCGATGACTATTATAAAGCTTGAGGAATAGCTTTAGTAACGTTATAGCCGTGCGATTAGTGCATGATCCTCCTCGAAAGCAAAGGTTTCGAATTAACTTCGTCTATAACGGAGAGTTCACTGTTGACTGCAGCACAACTGTGAGCTAAGCAACTCGTCCTAAGCAGCGTACCTTTCACAAGCTCAACCCTCTCTAAATGTCAAAATATCATATATTATATGTGTCCGACGTTTATGATAATGGCGTAATGTGAGATTTGAGCGCAGCTGTATACGGGTCTTCATTTCGCGATATATTGAGACAAATAATTTTATGCCGACATCACCGCACCGACTGGCTGTGGGCCAGTGCCGTCAGCGCCTTCGCAGGGTGAGGGGCCGTACGGGAACGCTGACATGAAGAGCGGCATCGGAGCCAGCTGTGGAAGAAGACGACGACGAACGCGCGAGCAGTGGTAGCGATTAGCAAAAGTCGGGACTCTCGGTACCCCCCTTCTTCTCGTTAACTCGCCCTCAAACCAGCTTCAGTCATAAACTATATTCGAAAACCAAAACGTCAATAAAATGAAAACGCTGTACGAATGTGAGCTTAAGGGTAAACAACAGTCGTCGACGAGCAACAGTAAGCTAACCATGCTTTTCTTACCTTCGACGCTACGAATAATGTTTACAAGGCACCGACGTCAGCTTTTTGCGTGATTGCATGGTATCATGTATCGATCTTACTTTTCTTGCCCCTCAATCCTCCTCCAGTATATCACAGCACTTCCGTAATTATTTTTCTATCTTGCTCTCATTTCGTGCTTATTTGCCTCAGACCACTGCCTACGACTTGTCGATCTTTAGGGCCCATATTCACAAGAACGTTCTCACACTATAAAATATTCGTGTAAGCAGATTCAAAACAGACATGAGACCGGGCGTAATCTTATATGGAGAAGGTGGCCAATGCAATAGCGAACATTCATTCAGAACGATAAGCGGGGGAAGCTGGGCTATATATATAGTTGGTATTATTAATATCATTTTGAAACATTTTCCATCACACAAGTAAAGAAGGACGAGCAGAGGGGACAACAAGAACGCCGGTGTATTGTCATTTTCTGCTCGTCCTTCTTAATTTGTGCGATGGAAAGATGTTTCATCATTACAAACAACAAGCTTTTGTGAATACAGTCCAGACTTACGCCTACAGTTATTCCTATTCAGAATTTGTAGCCCTCAGTTGCATACACTTAACATACAACATCGTCGTAAATGCTGCGAGGTTATTTTGCCAAGGTCCCTTGTTGAAACGTTGGCTTCAGCGACATTTCTTGTTCTACCACTGTTAATCTCTTCAAACCTCCCTATTTTTGTTAACTTCCGTCTTGCTGTAGTTGACGCAAGTCAGACATGATGACATCACCAGAACTGTTGTTTACGCCTGTGTGAAATGAAATCAACCGTTATTCAGTATCTAATATGTTGGAAGCGCTTAAATAAAACAAGATTACTATGGTTTGACAGGGCCTGCGCCACCAATGAAGCACAGTCGTTGGCGGTTATTCGGCAAACTTTCATAGTTTACAGGCAGATAAAAACTCATCAGTAAAAATAAGACTCCTTCGCGTTCTGCTTGGCTTGCTTCGTTATGCAGGTTTCCTGGTCACATACATTCTTGTTCATGCTAGAGCGTGAGTGCTCTTTTGGACCCTTATGGTGGAATTCTGAATCTTGTAATCACTGGTTGGATCACAGTGCTGCTACAGTCTTCCTTATCCGCTCTGATTGGCTCTGAATATGGTCAGATGGCAGAATTTAACGGTGTCCGTAACAGCACATCATATTAGACGAAACAGCTGCCTGCTTTGGTTGCCAAGGGAAAACCTTTTTAGACAACGCAATACCATCATAACCTCCGCCACCACTGCCAATTTTGTGTTATGCAAGACAGGCGGAAATGGAAGGGGCTCGAATGTGCGAAAAATAAAAGAGGAGGTAAAGACTGCAACCACATACATGCCCCAAGGCACGCTTGACGCCGCGTGAGAGCGATTTACATGCATCACTTTTGACTTATGAATCTCCGCACCAATTTTGTCGTTTTCCACTGCGATGACTACAGGCGGCGAACGGTGAACTAAATTATTCCAACTAAGAAAAAGAACCAAATCATGCAGAAAGAAAACAAAGCACCAACATGTTACGTTGTCTTCTGAATGCATAGTCTCGAAGACATACAACCGAAGATCAACTAATAGAAAAGCAGATAAGGCAGGCGGATATTTACCTACACAAGCGATGACATTGATCGGTATAGCGGGGTGTGCTCCATGACCACTGACTTTTGTTTATCTTTTCTTTAGTGTGTACGCTCCTTAGCCAAGGGCAACCGGGGGACGGATCGAGCTCTCGGCTGTGTCAACACACCGAACACAATCACGCGAATACGACGTAATGGCCGCGTGCTAGCGCTATTCTACCGTGTCCACGACAAACACCCCGCTCCGCCAGCCAGAATAGCGAACGTCCATCACCTATAGAATCGGCTGCTCGTAGTATGCACATCGCAGGTTGCAGGACCACGCGAATCATTCCACAGTGTCAACAGACTTGAGACGGCTGCCCTGAGATGGGTACTCGCAAAATAAATATTGGTGCAGAATCAACACAGCACGCGTTCGTCTTCGTCGAAGCTCGAGTCCAATCGGCAAATCAGCACCGACGCGCAAAGGCAGTTGACAGTTCCAAGATAAATTCAGGCATGTACCGGCCAATGGGGAAGACAAGGTACCCCAAAGAAAAACAATTTTAGCAGAGTACTCTGTACTCTCTGAGCGAATCGCAGCCACACATAAGCGAAAAAGTGCAATAATAATAATAATATCTTCCCCATAATAAGTGATAAAGCGAGCTTCGGAAGGTTGAAGCAACGCACACTTACGACGTAAGGAAAATAACTGCGCCTGACAAACACTACCATCGAACCCGCCATTGCTTGTCAGAGTGATGGCAGGCATGAATACTTGCTACTAAACGTCAATCTGGTGCTGAGCATTCATCTAGAGTATTTCCTAGATGAATGCGGAAACTTTGAACGACTGCGTAAGCTTTGAACTGCTCTGACGGTAACGGGGCACCAGTCTAAGCGTGCTGCATGTGCCACAGTTTCCAAGCATGAGTATGTAGCGGATAGTGTCATATTTCGTTGTAAACGACGCCCGACAAACACCGCACGGCAATCGCGTTCACAACAAACAAGAGCACGCTCCGCATAACTTGGTGTACGAGCCTTGCTTAGTGCCACGCTCAAAAAGGAAATACGGTTTGCGGATACATAAATATATTACTACGGAGTGGCTGAAATTCCCACAGCACAAAAAAAAGAAAAACAAGGAAAAGGATGCTACGTCATCTTGATAGATTTCATATTAGAGAGTAAATAATTTCATTTTTCCTAATAACAGAGTGTAGCGCGTCAAAGTACCTAGTTGTACACTCTTATGGGATTTGTATTTTTCTTTTAGGCTCGCTAGCTTGTGATGTCATCTACAGTCGACGTCGAAAGTTTACTCACCTTGAGGTCTGAGAAAAGACTGAATATTCCCGCAGTTTACGCTCACAGCTTGAACTATTCGAATTTCCAACATTTACTCGTAAAATCAAACAATCAAATTTCGCTTGGTTTTAATGGCCATATTGTCGCAAACTATACTTGATAATTCATAAAGTTATCTCAGGTTCAGCGCTCTGCAAGAGAGAGAGAGAGAGAAAATAATGTAGAGAAAGGCAGGGAGGTTAACCAGAGGTAGTTCCGGTTGGCTACCCTGCGCAGGGGGAAGGGTTAAGAGGGATAAAAAGAGAAACAGAGTAGAAGGGGGAGATAGAAAGAAAGGGAGACAAGCACGAACAAAGCGCGTACACTACAGAGCGGTAGGGGGCGGCATTCTTAGAGTCTGTCGTGAAGCCCCGTGGACCGCAAGAACCTTACTAGCGCGAGTAAGGCCTTCAACGCGGATGTTCTTTCGGAGCATTGGCCTAGAGCTTTTAGTTCTGAAAGTGGACGATTGTCCAACTGGTCCAGCACTCTGCACATCACTTGTCTCTCAGCACTGTATCGCGGGCAGACACAGATAATGTGTGCGAGCGTCTCGTCAATGTTACATGTGTCGCACGTGGGGCTGTTGGCCATTCCTATGAGGAAAGCATAGGCGTTTGTAAAGGCAACGCCTAGCCACAGACGGTAGAGCATAGTCTGGTCACGTCGGGGTAATCCAGGCGGGAGGTGCATCCGTATGTCCGGAGACAACGAACGCAACCGACACATTGTGAAAACATTCGAGTCCCACAGGGGCAAAGTACACTCACGGGTCATCAATCGCAGCTGAGCCGCAGCGTCTGTTCGCGAAAGCGGAATGAAGACTCGTTGACCACTTTCATGTGCAGAACGGGCGGCTTCGTCGGCGTGGTCATTCCCACTGATGTTACAATGTCCTGGAAGCCACTGAAAGATTATGTTGTGTCCCTTGTCATAGCTTTGGTGATATATGTGCCGAATTTCTGAGGCCAGTTGTTCATTGGGTCCGTGGCGCATTGGGCTTCGTATGCACTGAAGGGCTGCCTTGGAGTCACTAAAGACTGTCCATTGTTGCGGTGGCTTCTGCTTGATGAAATCAGGTGCAGCACGGAGCGCCGCGAGTTCTGCTGCAAACTTTGGATAGCCACTAAGCATAGCGTATATACTCTGTCTAAGGTTTGCGAACTTCTCAATTGATATCTCAAAGACGGCGTGAGAAAACCATGTCTATATACGCTCTTGTTACTTTTAACTTTGTTTATCGAGAAACAGGACTTATAATGCTGTCCTCAACATCCAGCATTCCGATGTCGGATGACAACATTCGGCTGTTTCCCGCAATGCAGCTTCTCCAGCTTCTTATTCTGGTGCTTCTGACCCCAGTGACTCCGTCTTTATAAGCCCCTAGGTGCGCATTACGTGTATAATGAGGGTATTCACTCTGTACTTGAGTCTATGCCCCCGCCGCTTTCGACACATGCGACCGCGTTTGTGCAACTCGTAATCGGTGGGCCGTACCGCAGTAAGTATTTCTTTTATTTTTGAGACCGTATAACGGTGGGTTACGACTGGGTATTCCGAACGAAGGCTCATGCTGGAAATAGATCTTTTGAAGAAGTGCGTAAGGGTGTAAGCACGAACGGCAGCGACCGGGCAGCGCGCCATTTTGGTGCACACGGCACCGAGGAGGTGCACGCGCGGAGCAAATGCGCGTTTGTTTTCGTAGCATCTCGAAAAAGTGTGCACACGCGTTTGCGATATAACGTACTTTCCGAGTGTCGACGACGCGATGAATCTTTCGTTTGTCAACATGCGCGGATCAACTCGCTGTGAATCCTTACAAATGCAGGGTTTGTTCTTGGCACTTTTTACCAGGTACGTGAACCGTCGGTTGTTAGCCTATGCGTATACTTATCGCGCGAAAGCGGGCCTTATCGCCGTCATTCACACGTTTTACTGTGGATTTCCAAGAAGGACCCTAGGCCCGGATGCAGTACCTGGTTTAAATAAAAGCTTTCGTGTGTGAAAGGAACAATATATTCCGGTTCGATTGTATTGCCCTATTGTGACGGCGTTCCTTTGTCCCAAGAGCCACGTTTATCAACCCACACCGTCAAACTCTTGACTTCATAATTAGGGTGTTCCAGCTAAATTGTGCCAAGCCGTAAAAAATCCACGTCCTCACTACAATAATGAAACTAGGTTCTCTGAGCAACTGAAAGTATTTTTATATTGAGCTTAGATCAATAAGTAGAAGTAATTGGAAAATTGTTCAAATATTGTTTTAAATGATAAACCTCCAATAGAAACGTTGTAAAAAACAGGCTATTGAGAAATATTCAGATAATTTCTTCTGACGGTGATCGGCTCCCCACAACCGTCTGTTGCACTTCTCTCCTAGAGGAGGCAGCACGTGGATCGAGTGAGCTCCTGAGCAACAATTTGCAACGCGGAGAACGCGATTTAAATCATGAATCCGGGACTCTTAAGAGGTGCGGCTTAATGCTGATTCATTTCTCTCGCATTTACCGCGAAATTGCATCTGACTTTCTTTCCCCAGGGCGCTGTTCTCCGAAATTACGAATCACCGACTCGCCTGTCAGTAACTATTAACTATGAGGCACTACGGTGTGCCTCATCTACTAAGGCGTGCCTCACTACTAACTATTATTATTAGACACTATAAGACACACTATTATGACACACCACCTCATAATCAGAAAGCGTTTTGGCACGTAAAACCTCATAATTTAGTTTTCTTTAGGATATAACGCAATAATGTGCACAGGATTGTGGAATCACATAAGTATGTAGCATACACTTTACAAACAAGTTCCTTTTGTCAACACAATTGAATCGTATGCAGTTATATACATTATACAGTTATAAAACATTTCTAATGTACCATGTCACTGTTATTAATGACGGCTTCCACGCCCGCTGCGGTGCAATACCACGTGATTAGCTTTCAGTGTTGCAGCCGTACAAACTTCTAGCTGACTACCAACGTGGAGGAGCCGCGTTAGCGCGACGCGAGAAGCAATAAATTGCACGTTAGTGGCAAAAAAATAATAAACCAGAACCAAGAAATTTTTGCCTGTGTTAACTGAGGTATGTAACGCATGATGTGATCGTAGTAACTGATAATTACTTCGCAAAAAAACTCATTTGAATATCACCCTGTTTATTCATTACCATTCGATACTGTGCCCATCGCCGCACTCAGGAATTCTCCGTCTACGAAAACAACTGACATTACAAAAAAAACTACACTTCACAGATTTCCGGTAAAACTTCGCAGTTATTTAATATTATCCTAATGCGGTAGCTTTAAGTTTCTCCTCCGGTGGATTACGGTTTTTCTCCACATGAACACTGATAACTGCGAAGACATATTACGAGGATACATACCTTCAATATAGGTACCTCGTGTTACAAGGAGATGCACAAGCTCAAGGGGGGAGGAGGGTGCGCTCCAACACATGCTGTGATCAAACAGTGGATGGAGTTAATTACTGTACGGTTAGTTTGCCGTCCACCCCTTTTTTTGAGCATGCCACTTAACTGAGACAAAGTCGCTAAATTTTTTGCTAAATCCTGCTCCAACGTCGCTAAAATTCTCGCTGAAACTCTCGAGTGATGGTGTTGTAATGTAGATGTTTTCGAACACTATAATATAGACTATTTTAGCGTGACACACCTACAAAAGCGTTTCGTATTTGTTTGCTATCGAACAGGTGAGTAATAAACAATGAATTTAGTAACATAGTGTAGATGCCTAAAGAGTCCTAAAGAGAAACGTGTAGATGTCTGTAGATGCCTAAAGAGATAATTTATCGCTAAAACGGACCAAAATGTAGCTAAATCTAACGACAAGATCCCTGAAATGGCAGTACTGGTTCTGGATGAGCCAGTGCCTCATGTCATCCTTTTATATATTCTTCAATAAGAATTCCAAGACATAATTTGTGGCTAAGAAGATGCTGCTTGTTGAAGACACATGCCAGTATGCGCTCATCTTAGTGCCTTCTTGCACTTACACAAGCCCTATCACCATCCATATGCCTGTCAAATCTTGTCTAATTCCCACAAAGCGTTACAGGGCCCTGCCAAAGCTGCATAAATAAGGAGATTTGCCATGCTCTTAGTTCCTCAGTTAAACCACCTGACATGAAGAGAACATCGGATAAATAAACAGCGTCTCTAACAGAAGACAGACTCTGTTGATCACGTGTAAAAAAAATTCACCGATGATTACGCCCTAATGCGAAATTTGAACACAGCACTATACGTATTTTCATTTGGCGATATAGTGGCTGGTCCGGCCAGTCTGTCTCGTGTAGCACATTGCAAGCGAAGTGTAGTACGGCTGCCTCGCTAATCTGAAGATCGCGAGCGGCAGCGATTGGGTGATGCGTGAGCGCGTTTCACAGCAGCCGTCACAGACAGACCTCCACTCATGCAACGCTTTGTTTCCACACAGACGACGCTCGTTACTCTGGCGCCATCTCGTTGCTATTGTCGCCGCACTATGCCTTTCTTCGCACGGTTTGACCATGCCCTCCTCCTCCGCTTTTCCCCTCGCGTCTGTCATCTCCCGCTGCGCTGCGCGTTCGTTCTTTCATAGTGTGTTCGTCCGCTCTGTTATGCAGACGCCGACGCTCGCCGTAAGAACGGGCACCTAAGAGCTGCGCTCTAAAACACCATAGAGTGTCATCTTTTGGCACATATCTTGCAGGTTCTCACAATATGTTGCTATCTTTGTACAAACGTAGTTCGTTCGCGCGAGTACGTTCACCTCGTCAACACATTTGTCACCTCGTCAATACATTTGTCACGATGAAAGAGAATAAACTTTCTCTCAGTACGCAATCGAAAAACAGCAGTGCAGGATCATCACCGATATTACCTTCAGTTGAAGTACATTGGCTGTTTTGAAGAGCATTGTAATGCCGGAAGTGTCTGTCTGAAAGGAAAGACGGGAGTAGGCGCGTAAGTTGATAAATTATGACCAAGACAGCAGCAATGTCTTTAACGAGACAAATCCAACTGAATGGGCCCGGCGAATGCCCAAATCACGAATGCCGCGAATCCACGATTTATATTGCTCCCTCCTCGCCCTCATACGTTTCTTCTATTACTGGTTTTCTTTGTGTGGTTGGCTCGTTTTTTCACAAAATGGATCAGCGCCTGATTTCGGCAAGTCGAAGACGACTGGCTGCTATACCCTATTCTTTCTTTCTTTCTTTCTTTCTTTCTTTCTTTCTTTCTTTCTTTCTTTCTTTCTTTCTTTCTTTCTTTCTTTCTTTCTTTCTTTCTTTCTTTCCTTCTTTCTTTCTTTCTTTCTTTCTTTCTTTCTTTCTTTTTGTCGGTTTGCTGGTTCGCCGGCACAGTCGGTGGAGGCGACTCCTGAAGGCTGGAGGGAATGATTTCCACTACGCTGCTGCTGCTGCTCCTGCTGCAATAATGACCACGCCAAGAGCGTGGAGCGGGGGACGCCGTAATCGAATGCCACGGTGCCATTACCTTTTCCCAACGGGGTACCGCACAAAGGATAATCAAGGTTCCTACAAAACTACATTGAGGCCCTTAGAGCGCCATTGACATAGTGCGGTTCGATGGTTTTCACACGATACTCAATCGAGATGAAAGGTGTTACTGTGGTCTGCACCGCTGTGTTTTAGCAGTCGACGGCAGAAATTTTATGCAGTGCGATTGCATTGTGCACTTATTTTGAATTTTGACATTAGAATGCACATGTTTTCGTTTTCGTGACAGGTTATAATAACAAGATGAAACAGTGCAAAACAAAAACACGAAAGGAAGATTTCACAAACCAGCGCGCTTCCTTTCGTGTTTGTCTTTCGAGCAGTTTGGTCAGGTCACCGCAACAACTCGCGCAGCTTTCCTCATAAGAAAGGTTCTTCTTGGAAAAGTTGATGCAATTTGGAAAGCATAATTCTCATGCGCTAAAAATGCACACGCAACGGAGGGGACACAGGGACACACAGAGCGACAGGCTCGCTAAATGTTAGAGGCATGCTATATATTTTAGAAAATAAGAAGGTACCGTGTGTGTGAGTGATACCTCAGCCCCGTTGTATGCTACTGAGACGCGCTTGTTTTACTCACAGATGTAATCACAGAGATAATCCTCCAATATCACGTCATATCTATTGTGTTGCGCGTGCGCAGGAATTGCACCATACCCCACCTTGTATTTCAATAAATGGGTTTGTGGTTGCCGGCCTGTGTGTCCGTGTATCTCTCCCTTGAGTGTCTCTTGCTAGCGCCCAAATATCATGTTTTTCAGCTGCCCTCACTCTTGAAAGTCATTTTAAGACAGCGAAATGACAGATACTTATCTGACTGTTCTCCAATATTCTTTCTCTGCCTCAACTGATCTTCGTTTGGCGTTGAACAAAATCTCTATTGGTTTGCGTGAACCTTGCTTATATCTTAAGCTAGCTCATCGCATCTCATTAACGCATTCTCAGGCCTAGTGACTATTCTTTTCTGTGAATGGTATTCACACTGTTCATCTCAGACCATTCTTTATCGGTTCTGCAGCTCACGCTGGCTGCCCGATTCCTTTTCTTTCAGTGAACTATGAGTTCAGTGTGAGCTCTTTTGCCCTTTGTAAAATATTACTGTACTTATGTATGTGAACGCTTCAACAGGCAATGACATCTCCCCTTCCAACTGGTGCTGAAAAGGGTGAAGATTTGCCTCACGGCATCTGGTTTCCCGTGGTAACCGCAGATGCCTATGAAAGGCAGGCGACTCGGGACCATGCCATTTGCTTTTGTGAAGTTCCTGGCATTGAGTAGTAAGAGAAAGTTTAGTGTTCGCTTGTGATGAAATATTCTTTGATGGCTCACTTGTGGACGCACTGTCAACATTGCAACTAGTAGGGGTGCGAATACGGCCCTTGAAAGGACAATAAAGAGAAAATTATTTCCACTGTATTAGTAAATTATGCTGGTGCAATACCAATGAATCCTCTCTTACCGCGACAAGAGGCTCAGCAGCGAGACTCCTGTAATGTCATAAAACAATTCATTACAAAGACTAGCGATAAAAGACGCAAGAAGGAACACGGGTTGTGACGCCGCCTTGACGACTCCGCAGCAGCTCGCCGCTAGCTAGTCTATAGTGAAGGCGTTAGCTTGAGCGTAATTAAATTTTTATCGAGCGAGATAGACCATATTCTATTATAAGAAAAGCAAGCACTGCACTTGGCAAATTTCGATGTCATTTACTATGCCCCACATTGGTCTTAAATCGAAAGTACTCTGGGATTTGTGACTCCACACAGGCGTAGCGGGGCAGAAGTTTCTAAGTTTTTAAAGAACTAGAACTTACAAGGCCTTCATTTCCTTCTCTAATAATCAACCTGTTACGCCTAAATTATAGAAAATAGAGTTTGAGTGAGTACTATCATTCTAACCTAATAGAACGATTCTCTTTGTTGTCCATTTATGCTTTATGAATATGGGTATTGGTCATCTAATACAAAGTAATTAAATCCAATTTACAAGTATCAACAAAATCTATCTTAAAAACGTACGCAGAGGAACCACTGCCTCGAGGAGAAGCGCGTTTCCAATTCCTTGGCTCTATTACGCATCTTGTAAAAAGCACGCCAAAAGCACACGCACAGCAGAAGTAGAAGTGGACAGGACGCTCCCCCCACAACTCCCCATTTTTACAAGATTAACATCCACCAAATAGCCCAACTTACCACTCTACGGTTGCTCTAATGTTGCCTTAGGCTTTCAGTTCTAACCGACCACGGCGCGCAGTAAATAAACCAGGAACCAGCGGTCAGAGTGCGAAGCTCTCAGAACATCTTAACACATGATGTCGCAGGAAATAAGTTGAGGCGGATGTCAAAATTTCATGCTCAGCGAAAGCCTAAGCGCCAGGAAATGTTTTGCCTCTAGCCAAAAACATGAAAGCTACGAAGTCCGTGAAGAGCACAAGAGCTAGAAGTAAACAGAAAAGAAAGTTTGGAAGCAGGATGAAGCACGAATAAGAAAAGCAAACAACAATGTAAGGTGTTTCCACTTTTCATGCATCGTGTGGCCGAGAAATGAGGCTACAGATGTAAGAGCGGTGGTGCGAGGCCAGCTGCTTTCTAAAAAAGGAAAAAAAATCAAAATAAACAGAAAAACGTGCTTTTGCGTTTCCCGCGCAGAAACCTTTTATGCAGGTCGCAAATGAGGGCACCATACAATTTCAGACCCTCTGTGAGCATGCATATCGGTTTTTTTTGGGAATTTGCTGATTTTTATTCGTGGTGTGTTAGGCTCTCAAATACGAAATTGTGTCCGCAGTAAAGTTACAGAGAAAGCTTAGTCCTTGCCTTTCATGTCCTTTTCATTCTGAAGCACTTCTTTTATGTTGGTTTTCTCTATCATAGCAGGTGGTCTTTTTTTTTAGTACTAGCGACAAGTTGCTTTGACGGCACGACACTTACTCGTCACTTGCTTATGCCAACGACAAGCACACTCGGCCTGACATCGCGGCATCACCTTGCTCCCAACATATGGCCTTTCTTTCTTTATTTTTCAATATCCCTATCTTATTCGTTGTGTACGTCAGCTTGTTTTCATAGCGCCATGTTGCGAAACATAGGCCACAACTCGCTACGAGGCGCTGCAGACACCAAACACTCTTTGTGACATCCACCTATAGCTGCAGCACAAGGAGCGGAGAGTGTTTCCCTGCATAAAGCCAGCTGTCACCTCTTCTCCTCCGGTATTAATTTATTTTTTGCGTCCCCTGTAGTCGTAAATAACAGTACAGACTTCAGAAGGCTTTTGTTTTTTTACGACGCGTTGAACGGAAAGAAAATTTTGCACTATTGATTTTTAATTTAGCTGCTTCTATTTTACGACAACAAAAATGTTGATCGATAGACGCGGGTAGCAGAAAGCTGCTTTTCGCCACCCGGAAACTTTCCAGTGGAGATGTGTCTGGTCGCAAGCTCCAATACCTAGCGTTAAGTCGCCCTCTTTCTCTGGGAAGTTAGACACAGATTTCTGCAGTGCACAGACGAGAATCGAGTGAATGCAACCGTGAAGCCGGCAAGGTGCGCCGGTGCACCGGTGATGACCGGTGCACTCGGTAGCTTGCATCATTGTCTGTTGGTTGTGTTCCCGGCGTCTTTCTCTCTACTTGCTTCCTTTCCTATGATATTTTTTGCCGGAAGTTCTTATGTTGCACTTTATGCACTATTGTCATTTTTTTTTTCGGCTAAACAGAGAGAGAAAGAAAACATAGGAAAGGCAGGGATGCTAATCAGACGCAAGTCCGGTCTGCCTACCCAGCTTATCAGGTGTTCAATTATCTAACCAAACTAAGTATTACTCGCCCCTTCTTCTTCGTTCATTGCACCCACCATTCATAAGGACCTTCTGAAAACAAGCCACTGGTTTAAAGCTAGGAGACGTCCGAATTAAGAACACCGCCTCGGCAAGTGACATAATGTGTCTTCCAATTGTGTTCAACGCACCGTTATATCCGCCATCTTACCACGCTATTTTTATACGTCTAGACTGCTCGGTCACCGGCCTTGTCACGCGTCTTCGTTAGGGATGCGAGCGAAGGTCTACCCTTTCTAAAGCCTTAAGACACCACAGCCCATATTTGTTTCAATCAATTCGGTCTGGCCACAAACCATTAGTGCGAAATCATGCAAAAAAGTATATCGGATGAAAGTGTCGAGACTGCAGGCAGCAAAACTTTTTAAAAAAGTTGGCAGCCTTACAAAGGGCACAAGTGTGGCAAGAAAGACAGCACAGAAAGACGGAAGATGCGCCCCGCTAACTAATGAATGGTTGTAAAGCAAAGAGTCTTGCAATGGGAAGGACGAGTAAAAAGTAAAAGATTTCTGTTTACTTTTAAGGCCGCCCACATCGAAAAAAGAAGAAAGAAAGGAGAGATTTCAGGTTCAATACGGCTCAAGTTGTCTTTCTTGCTTCACTCTTTTGCGACAACTGATACAGGCTGTCCCAGCCGAATTTAGCCAGAGTTTAAGAATATAGGAAGGCCACGTAGCTGGACAGAACAAAGGTAACGTTGTTCGTAACGTGTAACGTTACGAACAACATGTTACTCAAATTAGGTTTCTTTTTCCATTCCGCCCAGTTAGATCATTAGTCTTAATTAATCAAATTCTCAAATATTATAATTACATCAAAAGTGTCAATGAGAAAATTGTAGAGCGACATGAAAAACTCCCGGTACAGGTTAAATGCTGCATAAAAGTGTTTTTCCGAGCGTGAAAGAAGCCCGCAAATGCACGCAAAATTGCCGTGTGACTGACCGCTCGAGCCACTTTGCGTGTATTCGCGGGCTACTTTCTCTCTCTGAAAAACACTTTAACGCGGCACGTATTAAAAAACAGAAAGCTGTATCGAGAGTTTTTCATGTCGCTCTACAATTTTCTCATTTACACTTTTGATCGAATTATAATATTTGAGCAGCTGAATAATTAAGACAAATTATATAATTGGGCGGAATGAAGAAAATTGTTTGAGTTTCTGCAAGCGATGGCAAACAACGTTACCTTTGTTCTGTCCAGCCGCGTGGTATTCTCATATATTAAACTCTGGCTAAATTTAACTGGGCCACCCTGTATATTGATTCATTGGGCGTAATGTCCCAAAGCAACACTCGGGCAACTAGGAACGCTGTACTTGAAGGTTCGGTATTTGACCAACTGAGGTTCTTTAACGTGCGCTTGAATCTAAGTATGCGGGTGATCTTGCTCTTCACTTTCATGGAAACGGAGACACCATGGTTAAATTATAGGTTTGGCACCTAAAACCCCATAATCCTATCATGAGGCAAGCCGTAGTGGGAGACTCCGGATAAATTTTGACTGCCTGGGTTTCCTTAACGTGCACCTAAATCTAAGCACACGGGTGTCTTCGCATTTCGCCTTTATCGAAATGCGGGCGGCGTGGCCAGGATTCTATCCTGCAACCTCGTGCCTAGCAGCCCAACACCATGCATAGCCACTAAGCAACCGAATTGAACCCGCGATCTCGTGCTCATCAGCATATACCATAGCCACTGTGTCATCGCGGCGGGTCTCGTCAATTATTAGATCGCTGGAACAGTGAGACCACGACTATTGCTGGAGAACGACTGCAGCAAACGCCAGCGCCGAGAGCGCATATGAAGCTGGGACAGCAACAGTGAAACAGCTGCCAATGTCATCAAGTTTCTTGCAAACTGTTAGATTATTGTAGTAATACCTTTATTAAAGCGTAACTACGTGTGTCGACATAGTGGGGGAAAAAGGAAGCCGAGTGAAAAGTAGAACACTGTAGCCTGCCCTGGTTGGAACCTACATATGGCTGCTGGTTGGGCTGCAGGTGCCTTCCCCACTCAGCCCTCATCTGCAATGCAAATATTAGGCCATCTTTTGCGGTACACCGCGAATTAGCTGCGGTGCGTCATGTATTTGAAGCGGTGTGTGCCAGAGGCAATTAAGTTTGAGTAAAGGAACTGCTTTGACAAAAAAAGAAGGAAAGGAAACGAAAAAGAAAGCGCCTATTCGTTCAGTCTACAGAAGCAAACGCGGTAAATCTGCCAAAACTGAATATAAGCGTTCGTTCATAACAAGGATTGCTTAAAAGAAAGCGAATTGAAGATAGAGCAGGCAAGACGACTTCGTGAACGACGAGTGCAGAATGGAGAACAAAAAAACGAGAGAGAGAGAGAGAGAGAGAGAGAGAGAGAGAGAGAGAGATTAGAGAAATGAACGGTGTGGCGAAGAAGCAACAAAGCAACGCCGCAAAGGTGTACGGAAATGACAGTAAAAAACAAGATGTGCTTTAGTAGGCCACAGTAACAACTGTGCTCGACTTTAATTATAGGCAATGTCATTCTGTTGTCACGCACGGGAAAAAGCAGAACGTTTATTTAGTTTGTTTACATTTGCGTTCGCAGAAGAAGCCCGACGTATAATCGCGCTTCCTTTTCTTTTTCTTCATAGTTACTTCTCAGCGGCTCCTGTTCTTTCGGCATGTAGAACGGAAGTTCAGCAAAAAAAAAGAAAAAGAAACTGATGTTCGAGGCATGGTAGTTCGTTAGTCTTCTGTGTTCAGTTGGCGTTTATGGAAATAGAGAAGCTAATAAAACCATCATGCATGATCTTGCTATGGTGCCACCACTGGGGACAGCAAGTGTATCCTTTGTCTTGTTTCAGCCAAAATGATATATATGTATTTCTATTATTCTAAATTGTCTCTATTTTATTAAGCGCGTGCTGTCAGTGAGCCGGAAAGATTTATATTCCACCTCCTGCAACATCATTCTTTGTCATGCATAACAAGAAAAGGTGCGCTATCAGCAGTGGTGTCATGCCAGCTCGGTCGAAAAGCAAAACGTTACAGGTAAAAAAAAAAAGAGGGAGAGAGAGAGAGAGAGAGAGTCGGATTCTGATAGTAAAAAAAGAAAATTGCGGCAAGTAGTTCAATCACGTTTTCACCAGCAAAGCAAGGGGGAAATGAAAATATGACTGAGTGAAACCGAATCGCAGATGCGCCAGCGAAGCAATTCTAAACAAAGTTAGTGCTTTTCAAGAGGATTTCATAATTTAGATTTTAGCCACTAAGTTTGGAATGCATTGCTATATAAAATTTAAGGTAAAGTGAATGACACCATTGACACTTGGATGTGTTTGTAAGTGAAGGGAAGGATGGTTTGGCGTAAAAATAGCTATTCGTCTCCGCCACTTGAAACGGTTAGATATATAGGCTGCAGCTACCGGCGTCGCCCTCTGATTTTATGGAAGAAATGCGAAAAAGTGGAGGTGCTTTCGTTATCTAGAAATATTTTCCTCAGGGTGGGGATCAAATTAGCTCCAGGGCTAAGGGAATGTTTCCTTGGCTCCGTCTTACCCAGTGCTCCAACTGTTTTAAATGGGTGAGAATTATCATGCAGACAAAATGAGGTATTCACGGACGAGAACCAACAAACACCACCTAAAAGCACGGGCCAGGTAATATTTTATCCAGGTACCTCTCACAGCCGCGATAACGTTGAGAGAAACTCGCTCCTTAGCGTCATTACTAAAGTCGTGGTGTCTGAAGAAAGAATCAAGGCGATGTATGAGCAGGTAAATAATGAATGATACCCAAGAAAAAAAACTAATCACGGTGGCGTGTAGGTAATGAGAAAATGCAGAAGACGGCATTGAGTCCCGTGGAAGCGTTAATTAAGAATTCGAGCATGTTCACAGAGACGGCAATATAAGCGATGAGAAACGATGGCTTACGGAATGGAAAGGTTAAGCAAAAAAGAAAAAGCGATATACAGAGAAAGACACGCAGAGAGCGTTCATCTGAGATGATAGCGCACTACAAACGCTAATCACGTTTTGTCTCGCTTTCATAAGATCTCAAGCAGCACTCGCACCACAGGTCTGTTACTCTGCGACTAACCACGAGCTGGATTAGGGGCGACCGCTCTCGAATGCGCACTGAGGCACGCACGGGTTTTGTAATTTTGCTACTGGTGCCATTGTACCGGCTTCGAGGAGTGAGCGACAGGCACGACGCTCATTATCCGCCGCAGGTTTGTGTTATTATTTCTCAGGCACTGACAGCGCACGCGAAAGAGCAAGGTTACCTGAGTTCGCTAACGCTCGAACTGCCATTCAGAGCAGAAGAGTACGCGCACAGTCGAATGAACCAAGTGAGCTAGTGAGCGAGCGTGTGTGGTGGGAATGGTTGAGCCAATGACTGAGCGTTGCACCACGATGAGCGAGTGCATGCATGAGTCTGCAATTGGGCATTACGAGTGACCAAGAAAGTTGCAAGAAATGGTGAAGAATGCATGCAACAGCACATAATAAAAACAATTTGCGGCGAGAAGCCATAACGTACAACGATTTCCAGGCGATTGACGGACTGATTCATTGATTGATTGATTCATTCGTTCGTAAAACTTTATTGGCCAGAAGGATCAAAAGGTCACGAAAGGGCCAGGAGCCCACAGTCCCTTGCAGCCTCATCGGCCCGCTCAACGAACCCATGTTGCTGGTCTGGGTCCGAGCTGAGTAGAGCAGCCTCCCATTCCATGGTATTTAAAATTGCGAGCCCTCCTGACGGGGGAAGGGGGGGGGGGGTCAGGCAGGCCCACATTATATGATTAATGTCCGCTTCCCTGTCATGGCACCAGGGCCGACTTCAGAGTATTCCCGAGGATAAATTCTGGAATATAGCTTTAATTTGGTGAAGGTACCCGTTTGCAATATCCGCCACGTGACTTCTTGTCCCTTACTTGGAGATTTGTCGCCTGCAGGGTATAGCTTCCTGCTCAGTCAATAGTGGGTGGTGATCTCCTGGAAAGAAACCATCCGATCCCTCATCGATGCCAGGTCATCGTGGCCAAAAGCGCAGTAAGTAAGATCTCATGCGATGGAGTGGGCCACTTCGTTCATGGATAGTGAGGAATGCGCCGGTGCCCAGATAATCATGACAAGGCGCCGATATCATTGATTGATTGAGCGATCGATCGAATGTAACGTCCGAAAGCAAAACCTAGACTTCTTCATTTGATTTTGTTTGCAAATACTGTTGTCTTTAGGTTAAGAGATGGCAGTGGGGGGTACAGAAAAAAAATTCGGGCAGCTGCGCACTAGTGGCGCGAAGGCTGGGCAAACGGAGAAGCTGGTGGCCCCACTTGGATTATTCTTGGTTCGGCTAAGTTTATGCGTGGTTATGCTTGGAGACTCGGTCAAGCTTTCTGCGTGGTTATGCTTCGAGACTTGGTCAAGCTTTCTGCGTGGTTATGTTTCGAGAATCGGTCAAGTCTTCTGTGTGGTATCGTCGGTAGCCCCCCTCCCCCCTCCCCAACGAGCAATGAAAATGCAAACCCTCCGTCGGCAACTCCCACGGCTTGCTGAACTTGCTACTGAAAAATTTCCGTGGCTCTCCGGCCCGGATCGTTTTGTGGACGCGTCAGGTTGCACGCACGCTTTTGCTCGGTAACGCGAGCTCGTAATACCGGATTTTCTGCGACTTGCTGACGTTTCGCCGCTGCCGCTTTACCACGCGATATTTGGGATTGCACCGAAGTCGTCGCATCCGTTTTCGAGTAGCGGCTCTCACGCCGCGCTTCCTCTTCTTCCCATCCCTCCCTTCGTCGGAGAGCCGGCTGTTGTGACGACGCGGCGGCGGAGCGAAGCTGCTTTTATACCTCAGTGGTGACGTCAGGGCTTAGATTCGCACCTGCGCATGCGCGGCGTCCGTACAGCGCGGCGAGGCAAATCTACGGTGGGGCTGCGCCAGCGTGTGATGACGTCATCGCTCGGTGAGTTCTAGCTGCGCGCGTTCGCCAGCCTAACACCAGCTGAAATAGCATCGCTGTTGTTACAACGTCATAGGCATAACATTACAAAACGGCGTAAGAACAGAACCTGTTTTAATAATGAGTGTATTATCCAACAGGATAAAGTGAAAAGCGTACTAGCAGAGAAAAACATTACTTGTTTCACTGCGAAAACTCTCAAATGGGAGGCTGCACCATCACCCATCTCTGGGACGCAATTGTGGGAGAACTCCGGAATAATATTGATCATTTAGGCCTCTCTAACTCGCACCTGACGATCAGGGCATGAACGCTTCTTCCTTTTCTTTTTGTCGAGACGAAGGTTTTCTATGCGAGTTACGCCCACTTTTTCGTATGGGGCATGTCTCTTTCTAACCTCTTCCATGTGCCAGTTCTCGAAATTGTGCAGTCTAAATATAAGTGCCACTTCATTTCATTTCATTTATTATACCCCAAGACCACAAGGTATTGCAGTGTGGAGGGGAGTAAGAAAAGTTACAAAACAAAGAAAACAAAGAAGGCAGCAAGTGACGTAGTCATAGACATGGGAAGCCCGAAGCGATGGTGTCGATTATGGCCGTACGAAATTCTGTGTGATCTTAAATAGCAATGAACGCGCCGGAAAGGTGGTTCCATTTTTGACACGTCCTCGGAAGAAAAGACACATGACAAGCTCTAGTGCGACAACGCAAAGCTCCAACTTTGTGATGATGATATATGAGATGATATGAACGATATGATGATGATATGAATTATGGAAGTATATTTTATGAAACAGAGCTAGGCGAGAGCATTTGCGACGAGCAGAAAGCAGTAGAAGTTGTATGTTTTTCATAGAAGTTACGCTTGTCGTACGGTTTTAATTGCTTCATATTGGTCCCAACTAAACTGGGACCATTGGGTAGGTGCCACTGAGTATGTGATTATTATTATTATTATTATTATTATTATTATTATTATTATTATTATTATTATTATTATTATTATTATTATTATTATAGAGAAGTGATGATAATATCATGATGCTAATTATAATAGCCGACAAAAATTTGGATAGCGATTTATCTTTTAGTGGACGTCGATCACACGTTCTCGCTTCCGCAGTGCTCTAACCATAACTTACACGCTTAATGCGCTTAATACCCCCAACTCGCTCAGGAAGGTTTTCCCCGGTATGTTATTACGTTCCTCCACTCAACACTCCATCGCGACCCAAGAAAGTTGCTGGCAGCACCGCCTTTCGACAGAAGTGTCCACTGTGCTTCATCGGAACTTCACGCCAATTCTTTAGAAGCGTGTTGCGTTCTTTAGTCGAGGAGCGGCGGAGGGATTAACTCACTCGAGTGAAGGAAGAACTTCGAATCGAGGATGGTTTGATAATATGTGGGTTTGTGTTGCATCGACGTCCACAAGAAGTTTAATCATCTTGCATTCCTTTTGCTCATTGTTCTTGTAGTCATGCATATCCGCCTTAGCCGGAAATAGAAGTGGCGACCTCGAGCACATCACTGGAACGCCTTATCCATTAAGCCACAACGTCTGGCTGAGGTGCTTCGCTATAACACGTCTCCGATAGACTGAAGCGCAGAGTTAGGGGTAAGGAATTTCTACGCGAAAAGGCGACATCGCTGCTCAACGAGGCGTTGAAACTGGCCTCTGCAACCTGTCGCTAAAATTGAGGCGGTGTGGTTGAGCGACATTGGCTGTAATTCGATAAGCGATGACCGGCAACCAATTTCTCAGCCTCGGAGCTGGCCCCCGAGGTCAATACTATATATGTGTCTGCGCTTTTTATACCAAGCCCGGCTGTCCACCAAGAGCGTCTGAAAGTGGACCCTTCGAATGAAGAATGTGGAGTTGATCGCCTTCGAGCAAATATGTCACATTCCTTCATAACTGCGATCCGCAGACAGTTAAAGACCATAAGGAAATGTTTCATCCATCATTATTTTTTTTTTCTCGTTGAAAATGACTACGCTACATAGGAAATGACAATGTGTACTTTTCTGTGAGCCAGAGACCTACAGTTAGTGTCTAATATTGAGCTTTAAACTTTTGAACCAATATGTTCACCGGCGGCCTCTTCTTTTATTTCTGAGGAAAAATGTTGGATCAAACAGAAAGCCACAATCACTAAGTAATGAATCTCAGGAATGGTGGCGAGACAAACCATTGGTTTACAAACACAAAACTGGCCGGTGCTTGCGGCTGTTGGCCAGGCCATTCCTTTTATTCGGGTGTCATCAGCGGAGAACGTTAGTTGATCGATAAATGTAAATGCACTTTGAACCGCGACCGAGCTATTGCTCTTTGCACTGAGACTCTCAGGTGCAGTCTGGACTAAATTTCAGACCTGCCATCGTATCTGGATACTTCTAACGCATCGTGGCGCAGCCGACACCTGAAGTTGGAAGTTAAAGATTTCAGCCTCATCAGAAACAACTGCAAAATTAATACGTATATGCATTCATTTTCGAATTTTCGAAACGTGTCCCGCAAGCCGGGCTGAACAGGTGCCTTCTCCCTCTACTTCTCCCGCATATTAGGGTAGCAAATCGGTTGTTTCTTGTTTCGTTAACATCCATGTCTTCCCCAATTTGATTTCTCTCTCTCACTCTACTTCAGTGGCCTCTTACGCAGACAAAAAAAGATGGCACCATTCTGATACGGAGTACCTGGATGCATTCGATATGTGAAGCAAAGAAAGCTCCGCTTCAATATACTGAGAGAGAGTAAGCCAGTGGCTCTTAGAGTGGCGTAAGCAGGAGGGACGGGCTCTCTCTTGCCCAAGAAGAACTATGGAATCTCATTTGCCTTGTTTTTTGATCTTCCTGGATGGACTCTGAACCGCCAAATGGAAAGCACTGCGCATTGCACGGTGCGCGCATTGCAGCGATGTTTGCGTTGAACAGCTTGAAATAATTCTAAGGACGTCTTCGCTCGATGAAATAAAAACGCGAGATATTATGGGAGTGGTCTCTTTAGCTGATGACCAGTAGTTCCTCCTCTATATTTTTCTCGCGTCGTTTATTCTGCACTCTGAAATGGTGAGTGACTATATGAAGTGCCGCCACACCCTCACAACACTGTTGCGTTTGATAAATCCATAGAAAGGATGGCACCATCGCTTGCTGAGTGTAGCGTGGTCTGCTGGCTTCGCATATGTGCCCTATGGCAACAGCTATAAGCCGCAGGCAAGTTCATTCAGCGAAAATGATGGCTGAGCAAGCGTGTGCGCACACCGAAGAAATAGCAACGCCAGCGTGCTCAGGCGCCCTCTCCGCCCGGCAGCCATTCCGTTCGGTCGTCAGCACACGCCCTTTAATAAACGGGCGGTGCATGGCATGGATGGTCGACTAGCACGAAAGCGGTAATGCGTTGCCTTTACCCGCCACGCATTTCATGGCGCAGATGGCTCTGTCTTTGCCGCTTTGAGTTTTCTTTTTTTTATATTTTGCTTTAGCTTTTGTTGCGCGCTGTAGGCCGGCGCGACAGCGAATCCTTTATGTATGGACGGTCGCTGGCCACGACAGGGCAGCCTATACAGCGAGCCCGTTTGCCAAGCCACGCCCAAAAGCCACAGCGCCCCGTCGTCGCAGGAGGGTCACCTTGAACTGGCTTACGTGCAGGGCTGTCCGTCGCTGGTGAAACGCTAACGCGAAAAGATCGAAGTTTAAGCTATACAAATGACGCGGGTGTTTCAAGGACGAAAAAGGGGGTGAAAGTATGTCTGTGAATTGGGTGCACTGGATATAACAAACTTTCTCCGTATGTGTATGAAGGAATGAAGAGTGTCTCTTCCCGGGTTATCGCGAACACTTCCTTATCTCTACGTTGGCTCTGAAACTATTCGTGCAAGACGAAAAAAAAAAGTTGGAAATATTTTGCGACGTCAATGAGGATTTTAGTTCATTCTCTTCTGACATGTTTTTTTACACCATAGTATAATTTATTCCAATTGAGTGTGCTGTTGAAATACGCGTCTGTGATTTTTATGAAAGCGCATTCTTCATCGAATAATACAATCCAAAGAAGGCAACTATACGCATAGTTTGTGGCCAGTGATGCGGTAAGTGATGCGGGCGACATTGGCAACAAGATTTCAGGATGGTCGCCACTACTCGTTGTCGACCAAGCAACCAAGCAGGCTCCAACTGACCCATCTCACTGACCTATCGGCCACTAAAATCTGTCAATTTTTTTTTGTACTGTGTGACATAACACGGTGCAATGCCAAATGAAACTTAAACGTTTTCGATCCTAAATGCTGCAGATATCAGTCACTTTTTGCTGGTATTCGTGAGCGGGGATTGCACTCTGAAAAGATTCTTTTTTTTTATTTTCATACTTTTGGGGCTCTTGCCTGGTTTGCAAGAAACCGCGATACTGCCAGTATGCTTAATATGGCGCGAAAACTGTCATGAAATGAATAGAAGCGGAAGGATAATATCCTTACAAAATACCTTTCCAAGTCCTATTAAATTAATGCCTAAGTTTTATAAAAATGGCCTAAACAAGGTTATATGTAAACTACAATGAAGACATGCTCACTAAAGAAGTTCTTCGGCTGGTTAATGTTTCAAACAAACATTCTCATTTTTAGCGAAACAAAAGCCCTTTCTGGCAGTTTTCGTTTCTGTGGCGCAAGAAAGAAAAAAAAAACGTATGTCAAGCGGAAACACGTTCCATTCATGCGTGGACGAAGTTATATAGCGATAACATAGGTTCAGCAACAATATAGTTCAGCCAACCGTTCTCGTACGGCCAGCTTGCGAAGTGAAGCCGTCTTTGAAAAACGCATTCTGATACGGCCCCCTCTGCCCGCGCGTCTACCCAAGCAGAGGTCAATTATGCGTCCAGAAGCCACATCCGGTGCACAGGTTTTCGGAGCTATACAACGACCGCAATCCATTGTTACCTTTTCTATTTTTCTTTTGTTTTCCCACCTCCTTGGTCCACGCTGTGCATTGTGTACCTCTTCGCTGCAGCCGCATGCCAGCGAGAACTTCGACAGCCTGTGTTGTTCTGCTTTAATGGCCGACGCCTGCGGTTTCCGCAAGAACGCATTAGCCACCAACGCTTCTGCGCGATCGATTTCGCTCGCTGCGCCCGCACCTTTGTGCGCAGCTGCCCCACGAAGCATCTCAGCCACGAAGCGAAGCGGAAAGCGGCTCGATGTCTGGAAATTCGACGTTTTAATGGAACTTCCTCTACCGCGTAGAAGTCGTACAATGAAACAGTTGCGATCGCTTTTGTTGTCGTTGCTTTTCTCGCTTGCCGTCATTTCGTTAGGTCACGTAAACATTTCCTAATGTGTTAGTCTCATGGGATTGAACACTTTGGGAAATCTTTCTCTTCGTAGCAGCCGGCGGAATGAATTCCGTGCTCCACAAAAAACAGCGTTGATGCACGATAATTAGGAAAAACCGGGAACCATTCATCACCCGACGAGTTCGGGGAACACATCCGGCAGAATGAAAGAAGGAAGCGCGTAATTACGTTTTAGACATATTAAAAGCACTGCGAGAAGTAGTTACGCTAATGTAAGAGCTTTACCTAGCTCATTACGCTTGGTTCACAGAGTGCCATGGTCGTCCTAGCTGTTGCATTTATTTGCCAGCCAGCCAAACCCACCGAGTTATCCTCACTGCTATCTCGCCAATGCCCTTCTCTTTCTTTCACATACACTCTCTCTCTTTCTTGTCTTTCCTCACCATAGCGTTTGCGCAAAACTCTCAATCTGTGGACTACAGAGTGCTGGCGCAAAGATGGGTGCATCAGCACATGGCGCACTCCAGCGCCATAGACAGCTACGGTGGTGCCTCTACCTCGTGTTCGATGAAATCATCGGAGACGTAAGGGGAAATCGTTTAAGTTGAAGTTTATTACTCTCAGCAACAACACAGGTAAGAGAACCTCGGAACGAAAGTCACAGAAGGTGGCTTGGAAGTCTACGAGGCCTTACAACAAACACGGCAACTGGCAGTGCAGCACAACTGTACTAGCATTCATATTAGCGACAAAAATAACGCAAGAGGTAATCATATATGTACACATTACACGTCTACTCTAATTAGGAGGAAATTCAGAGAGAACGCAGAGATGTTAACCAGAAATGCGTCTGGTTGGTTGCCCTACTCTGGGGGAGGAGAAAGAAAGAATAGAAAGATAAGATAGAGAGAGGGAGGGGAAGGGAAACCGCGGGGAGCTCGCGCACGCACGCGCAGGGCCTGAATGAGTCTACTTTAAAAGCTGTGTTATGTTTACGCGGCAGTTCCTGAGAGTTGCATCATGTAGTCGGGTCTTGAAGCAGCGCTGGTAGTTCTTTGCACGCAACAAATGCGCTCTTGTGCGGTCAAAATTTCCGCGCGATTGGTCGTTCGAGACACTTTGCGTGTATTCGCGGGTTTCTTTCACGCTCGGAAAAAAACACTTTTATGTAGCACCTATTGAGCAATAGAAAGCTGTATCGGGAGTTTTCCATGTCACTCTACAAGTTTTCATTGACAGTTTTCATATAATTATAATATTTGAGAAGTTGATCAAATAAATAAGACTAATTATCTGCTTAGGTGAATTGAAAATGTAATTTCATTATTTCCAAGCGACGGCAAACATCGTTACCTTAGTTCTGTCCAGCTAAGTAGCATTCACACATTTTCGAACTCTGGTTAAGGTAAGCTGGGAAACCCTGTATAAGGACCCGCTACACCGCTTACTCTAAGCGATACTCAACACGAGTCCCGTGATACCATACACTGCCAGTATCAGTGGTATCTCTGTGATGCCTTCTGTTTTCATGTACGGCAGCGTAGTTGTACATACTTTTAAACACGGTACCCTGCATAACGAAATTCTGAATACTTCAGACTCCCAAGTTATTGTGCTGACTAGTCTGTAGGCCATCCAAGAGATAATTGAAATATACATGCCTGTAAGCTTGCACAAAGGCACAAGCAACACACTGAGTGCTAGCAAAACTTTGGAGAATGATCTCTTTGAAAGCATACACATGCCGAAGTATCCGAAAGACGCAGATGAGATGTGTTTATCATCAGTCAATCAATCAACCATTTTCACTTCTTCTTACAAAAAAAACTGAAACAAACCAAACAATAGACGTGTCGATGCTACATTATACACGTCGCTAAAGTCGTAGTAGCATAGCATAGTCAGCTCTCAACAATTCGCTTCTGTCGTCTGTTTCCGTTCATAAATTCTAGCTTCAAGTTCCAAAACACATACACGGCCTTCTAGCCAACCTCTCCACTTTTGCTAACATCACAGTATCTCTCTTTCGAATACATGTGACGATAGCTATAATTCGTCCAACTGGAAAATGAGTTTAAACCCATAGCAGATTTGTATCCTTCGCCCTTAAGTAAAATCCACAAGATGCAGTAACACACTTAAGATCGCATGTCACTTGAGTCAATAAGGGCTTTTCTTATAGGTATAGACGAACGAAACAACCTTTACTTATTTATCTCACTCGGTTTTAAACAAGCTTAATACCAGGAGATACCGAAATGCTCCTTTTTTTTTTCAGTCCAACACTGGCAAAGAAACCATCTCATTTATGAGGGTTGCCGGCTGAGACGTGAGTGGAATACTGTTTGCACGATCCTCTAGAGTCGGAGCGGTGAACGGTGAGTAGGAAGACACGCAACTTTCTCGCGAAAAAAAAAAGTATATGCTGCTAAATGCAAGCTGCAAACTTAAAAACGTTCACGGATAACAGAACAAGAGTCACAAGAAATGCGACAACGAAGAGCGGCAGGAAATGGTGATCAGACGTCGGGAGTGAGCGGGGCGTTGAAGCCAACACCGTCGCCAAGCGGTTCGGATCAATGCCTGAGGGAGCAGACGGCCTAATGCGCTGTTTGAAATAGGAGCCGTTGAGCTCTGGGACGACGGGAACAGCGGGATCTCGTTCTGTTTTCTGATATAAGGGATCTAAGAGTTTTTATTTCCTACTCACCTCTTGCTTGTTTTTGAATTGTTTGACAACTGACAACCATAAAAGTCTGTCGTAGGACCTGCAGCTACATCTGCAATAGGGAGCCGATAGAGAGTGTCTGTTTACAGGCGAAAACCGTTTTTCTTGACTGCCTACGCATAGCTGCGTCGCGTCTTGCATTAGACAACGCCTTAAGTCGAGGCGTATATTAATAAGCAGTGCGTTTTCGGTACTTCAGCACCTGAGGTTGTGCTTTTTTTTTTTATTGAGTACCTGCATCGCCTTAGAAGGCATTACAGCAGGGGGGTATATACATATCTACATCAGTTGACACTCATTTCAACACACAAAGCGCGGTAAAACGTTTCATTACATTGTATACCAACAATATTTGACGGGAGAGCATTCCACTCCCTCGTGGCCCTGTAAAAAAATTCACAACGCAAGGTGTCACCCTTAAAAGGAAATTCATGGAGTTTCAAGGCATGGTCTCTTCTACGGGAAATGTACGATGGTAATTTAATATATTTGTTCCTGTCGATGCCTATTTTAGAATAGTAAATACTGTGAAAAAATTTGAGTCTGAGGCACTTTCTTCTATCCTTTAGATCTTGCCAATTAAGTCTGCGCTTGCCTTCGGTAATACTGAAGTCTTTGTCGTAATTACCAAGAACGAATCGAACCGCCCTATTCTGAATTTTTTCCAGTGAATCGACTAACTGACACGTATAAGGATCCCAGCAAATGCAAGCGTACTCAAGTACCGAACGTACGTGAGTAAAATACAGCTGTTCTTTCAATTTACTAGGTAATTGGCCGAAATTTCGACGGAGGAAGCCCCACTTTCGTGCCGCCTTTTACATCTTTTACATGCTTTTGGTTTGAACTATATAATATATAGCAGTTCGCCTTGAGATATCAGAGACAAGGTTGTTACCGCCGGTTCCAAAGTTTCACGGTCGGGCGTGATTGCAGGAATCGTAAAATAATCTAGCTGCGCGAACATCTCTGACGTGAAAAGTAAGCGCTTTTCATAAGACACATTTTTCGGCATTTGTTTCAGGGCTCAAAAAACGCCAAAGCTCAGAGCAAGTCGCTGCAATAAAACACGAAACTGCAAATTGAAGACCCAAGAGTAATGTTTGCAGCTTTTTCAAACAGTCTTGATGTCACACAGGAAACTCTCACAATAATTTAGCGAGACCTAAGCGTCCCATGCAGTAGCGGTCTTGTAGATGAACAGCCACCTTTCATGAGGTAAAAAGACTCAGTTATCCACTGAGAACGTGGCGTTTTCCTTCGAAACCATCTGCTTCAACACCATCACGACCACCACGACGTCTTTTCAAAACGTACAAATAGATTTCTTCCCCGTTGAGAGCAGTTATTCTTGGTTGATGGAATTTTCCTTGATCTGTAATGGTTTTCGAAATATTGACGAAAAATGTGCTGCCGGCCTCCCTACAACAACAAACTCTTGAATTAGTGCATACATGACGTGAGGTGAAACGTTGAACATCCTAAAGCAGTTAAACCGTCCGCACTTGATGCTGCATTTTGTATTTTAGAAAGCTACGACTCCCAGTCCTCCTGGTGAAAATCGACTAGGGTTTCAATTGTGGAGAACGAACAGACTTCGAATGTGAAGCATGCAGTATACTTATAATATTTTGGTCTTTGTCTTGAACTTCCTTTCTGATATGAACGTGCATTGTCACGAAGTCAGCATCGTAAACCTCCTGGCATTTCGAAGAACTGCCAAGTGTTACGTTTTTGGTAGCCTTCATATGCCAGGTGATCCGTTTTAAGTTTTACTTAACCTTAAGAACATGGCCAGTGACAGATAGCATAACTGTAGGCTTGAGCTGGATTATTCAGAAAGGGTGGACAATACTTGGAAGAAAAATTGAAACACATATTCAACTAATTAACTTCTTATTTAATTACTTTATATAACATATTGCAATTTACGAATTGCAGCCAGTGAGTTTGCTAGGCGTATGCACAAAAATCAACACATTTTTTTATTATTCGAGTATATTAAACCAAGTAGGTGGCGTGATTAACCAGGAGAAACGGAATACTTGTATTTCACATGCCGCTAATTTAAGCGCTTAATTTATCAATGTCTAAAATATCACTTAACTGGAGCTGGGCAGGTCATGTAATGCGTAGGTTAGATGGCTCCTGGTAGGTATAGGCAAAGTGCATGAAAATATATTATTTATTATTATTATTTGGGGTTTTACGTGCCAAAACCACTTTCTGATTATGAGGCACGCCGTAGTGGAGGACTCCGGAAATTTCGACCACCTGGGGTTCTTTAACGTGCACCTAAATCTAAGCACACGGGTGTTTTCGCATTTCGCCCCCATCGAAATGCGGCCGCCGAGGCCGGGATTCGATCCCGCGACCTCGTGCTCAGCAGCCCAACACCATAGCCACTGAGCAACCACGGCGGGTTGCATGAAAATATAGTATAACGAATACATTCAGCAAAGCTACATTATCGGTTAGGTTATTCATTGTCTGTGCATACAGCTTGACAACTCAGTTCTGCAGAAGCTCGCAAGGTGGAGGAAAGTACCTGAAAGGAAAAAAAAAAAATTTGTTTTCCACCCGAATCGAAGCAAGAAGCTACAACGGAAACCCCTATGTGTTGCCTTTGTAGCTTCGTGTTACACTTCGGGAGGATGACAATTTTTCCCTTTAATTTTCATACATCATGGTATAGCAGCAGGTTGTGCAGTTCCTAGGAGGATAGGAATGTGAAAAGTGTGTAAGAATGAATCGTCGATAAATTGAGTAAAGGATCACTGCCAGAAATACTGAGTGAACCAGCCAAAAAATGACTCGGTTATGTGAGCAATGCTTAAAACTGTATAGCACTAAAGTTCCAGAATGATCTATTTAGGCAGCATCTTACGCAGTATATCTTCAATTTTCTTCAATTGCGCAATAGATACTGAGATAACGCAAGCCTTAAACCGCTAGTGCAGATAGGGACATTTTGACGCTTCCTCAAGCTTTTGTACTATGGCTCTCCTCTGGTGAAACTTCCCACTTTTTCTTCCTTGTTTTATATATGAGATTATTACAACCTTTGACTATCTTCAGTCTTCTAGTGAAAATATTAGCAACAACTACCTGCTGTTTCCGCGGCTGCTAGCGTCCCCGCAACGCAGACAGAATTAGAGTCAAGCTGTTCAAGCAACAGACAGAACATTAGCGCATGATGTCCAGCCTATCCCTTTTCAAGCTCATAGCAAGCTGTCGCGCACGTCGGAGATGTCTCCTAGGTCGATACGGTCACGTCGTTGTCAAAAAACAGAGCCCACCCGGCCGTCACTGAACCGGCGCTTCACCGTGCCCTGGAGCCTAAAATATGGGGGCTGCTGGCTAAGCTATTCCTTTTTGTTTTTATCTACGAGCTTCTCTATGTCGCCCGCGAATTCGGGAGAGGCGAGGGCAAGGGTTCGCTGAAAGGCGTTGTCTGAGTCACTACACGCAGATGTACTGCCCCCCCGATTCCCCCGCTGTCCTCAACTGTCCTCGCATCGTGAACGCAACGTCGATAAATCGATGACCGCAAGAAAGGGACGGGCTGCAAAAGAAGCCCTTCCGAACCTGCCAGGTGCGACCCGCCGGGCTTCGCCCGGTCGAGAGGGGGCTGCGCTGCTCGTTTTATGTTGCTTACGTTCTTTCAATTTTGCTCTTTGTGTGCCGCCTCCCCCACCTCCCATTCTTTTTTTTTTCTGGACTTTTTCTTCGTTGCCTACGCCCAATTTTAGGTTCGTGTACTGCATCTACCCTATTCCTTTCCAGCTAGACTGCCCTCTGTATTTTTAAAGAAAATGTGTCTTTTTTTGGTTTTCTCTATGCACATTAAGGGTGCTCTAAAATCGAGCAACATGATCGAAAATTGGGCGCCTTTGTTTGTGCGCTTCAAAAAGTAAAGGTATGTAACAAAGAAAAAAGAAAGTAAGAAGAAAAAGACTAACGATTGTGTTGACAGAAGTGCGCAGCTGGAAGGAAGTGCACCTGCCAAACTTCCGGAAAAGCAGGACGTGTAGCAGTTTGTTCCACCTACATTTTTTCTTCCTCTACCAACTAACTGTAAGATTAAATGCAGTTGATCAGGTAGTTCTAAACTGCTGGGCGTTGCTGACGCATTCTGTCCTGATGTGAATTTCCTTTAGGCATTGGCCAAGGTGCGTTCAATAAATGCAGTTTAGATGCACTCTGACTTGTGGATTCCGTTTCTGTTTTCAACTAGTTTTCTAGTATGTTTTTGTGAGACGTAACAAAAGAAAATGATTAAAATGCAACCCCACTGGCCCTTTAGTGAACGCTCTTGACGCGCCCACATGAGGCTTGCTGTTGTCTCAACGCATGACTCAGGCATGCAGACAGTTTTATGCAAGTGCTGGAGGGCCACAAGATTCGCTTCAACTACACCTGAGTGTCTTCTGGCAGTTGGGACCAAGGTCAATGTACTTTACAACTCTGGCGTAATATTTCTGCAGAAACCCGCAAGGTGAAGAGAAATAATTAATTAAACGAAAATGAGAGATTCATCTAATCGTAGCAATTGCTGCAAAGGAACCCTATACGGTTTACTCGAAAAAAAAGTGACGCAGTTGAAGAAAAATTCATCCTGGTCCGTGACTCGAACCCAGGACCACCACCTTTCCGGGCCAGCCACTCTACCATGTGAGTTAACGAGGCGGCTAGCAGAAGGCAGGGCGAAGTCGAATTCATCAACAACTCGAAGCAATGGCAAGAGTTTGGCGTAATAATTCTGCAGAAACCCGCAAGGTGGAGAGAAATAATTAATTAAACGAAAATGAGACATTCCCCCAATCGTAGCAATTGCTACAAATTGCTACGACCAGGACAAAGTTTTCTTCAACTGCGAGACTTTTCTTTCTAGGAACCCGTATGAGTTTCCTTTGTGGCAACTGCTGCCATTGGGTGAATATCTCGTTTTCGTTTAATTACTTTACGACTCGTTCACAATGATCAAAATATTACCAAAACTTTTTATTGCGAAAGAACTGTTTGAATGTACTTCAACACAAGTGTTAAACTGGCGCATGACACAAGTGGAAATATCCGTACGAACAGCCCAATAGGGACGTGCTCCCACACTTAAGCTAAAACAGTTGACAAAGTTCCTAACGGTAACTTATTGGACATGTGTCCTGTGAAACACCATACATGTGACGTGCCCACAAACTAGACATTTTGAGCGCCGTATTGTGTGCACAATGTTTTACAGGCCTTAAGCCACCCGCTACAGAAGTTCAGTGAATACGGCGTTTTATCATTACTGACCAAATTGGGACATTGCTTGCGGACACCACACAGTTAAAAAAACTGCAGTTTTCTTTAAAGGACGCTGTACTGGCAAACTCGGCAAATGGAACCTTCTTGCTAAAGAGTGACATTCAAAGTCAAGTCGTGGTGGGGCATGTGAAATCAGCCAGTCAGCCATCCAGCCATGACTCTTACGAGAAGACAGTATTGCCATCAGGCACTTCCCCCTCCTCTCCACACGTTCTCGTGCTCTCGGCTTGACTAGCGCTGTACCACACTCTAGGAAGGTGCCATAGGAAATATCGACCGGAGAGTACAGAGAGCCTAGGCCATCAAAGCCAGATTAACGATCAACGTGAGGCGCTCAGCTGTCGCACGTTGCTGGCACCAACGTCAAAGACAAAGTAGCGATGACAAGCCAAGGCTGCGCTGTGTTCATCGGCGCCTGCTATATTTAATCACACATCATCTTGCTGCAGCACCATGGACGGCATTTCTATCAAAAAGAGAGGTGGGTACACCTTCTTTTGTTTTCTATTTGCGCCTACCAAAAGAGTTGTAGCCATAAGCAAACGCTATGGTATTGAGCTAGAAGGAATTTTGTAAGTAGAATACACTTTTTTGCGTAAAACGAACACAGCGTATTGAAGGCAGCTACGACTACTGAGAGCGACCGCCTACGAATTCCAGAAATTAAAGACGATAGAAACTTTGACACAATCGCAATCTCGGTGTTCTTACTAAACGGAATGACAAGATCACTTACATGGTTAAATACCACCACTACGAAATTCGACCTAGAGCAATGGAACAAAATGTTAATAACTGAATTTCATTTAGCTAACTGCATGTTGTGATATTTAGTCGATGTTCATCCGTTCATTCATACAACCCGCTTGAACAGAACTTGCCATCTATACGGGTAATTTGGGAAACACTGATCGAAAAATAAAGAAGCTTGATATGTAGGATAGCGAACTAAAAAGTCACATGTGAACAGACAGTCAACAAGTCGAAGGACGAATATCAAGGTAAAATCGATAAGACAACCTAAGTGCGTGGTTTGCAACGGGCCCCACACTGAATCAATTTCAGTATGGCCGCAGAACGAAGCAGCCTCTCTTCAATACCAACACGACATTATCTATGGTCGCACACAACAGCACGGTGCAGCGGAACCAAACAAGAATACGATGAACCCAGCGCAACCACCTCGCCCATCACAAACGCCTAAGCATCAGGACACTTCTATGAAATAGGCAAAAGCAGCAAAGGGACGACCACAGCGAGAGCAAAGTTTTGGGGCATAACCAAGCCAACACCAAGACCAACAAGAAATTCAGGAGGGATCTCGTCAGAAGAGCAACCACGCGGCAAACATGCGACAGAATACGGGCACATCGCGACCAGAAAGTGTAACAAAACAGACGAACTCCTCTGCTTCTATTGCTGAACTTGTCATTCCAATGCTGTTTCGTCCTTTAAAAACCACACTTGCCGTGATTCCACAGGATGATAACCTCCCGGATGCGAAGTCCGCATTTTTCGATGGAACAAGTGATATTGCAAAAGACTACATCAGCCACTGTGCAAGCGGGGTATGAATAATTCCTGTCAAAATCTCACCATATTACAGTGCGACGCGAATAGTCTTCCCTCTAAGTGTGCGGATTTTAGAAAACTGCTTGCTCAGTTCTCCTTTCCAGTGTCGTGTATTACCGAGGCCGTTGTAGAAAACGCTTTTAGACTAACTAACCATGTTGTTTATACGTCCTCTTGATCTTCAGAACTAAGCAGAGCGATGATCTGTGTTCGAAGAGACCTGCAGTCATCGTTATTAAGTGCCGCAGTGACAGACATCTCAGAATACGTATCATGTGAAGCTCGGTGTGGCCGAGTAAATATCACTATGGTCAGTCTTTATCTAAGACCCTCCACAAATATTTCGCTTTCCAGATTGACGGGCCTTTTTTAAACATACACAGTAATATTTTGTGGGGATATTAATTTGCGCCATGTCACGTAGGGAAGTGCCCACTGTGATCGTCGTGGAAATGACTTAGAAAAGGCAATTAAGAAGAGTGGGCTGCGTTTGTTGAATGACGGCTCAGTGGTGTTCCTGCGGGGTTTTGATTTCTCCAGCTGCCTGAACTTCAGCTGCCGCTCTGCTCAAATGACATTGCATCTGGAGCAACATGGAGAACATACATTGAAACAAGGGTTAGATCATTTTCCTATTCTAATACAGATTCCAGCTCATGCTGGACTCAGCGTCTGCAACTTATGCTACAACACAAGTTTTTGGGTATTATTACAGACAGACGGCTATCGTGGGCTTCCCAAATAAAATCATTTCAGGAGAAAGTAAACTCCCTAACCAACATTCACTGTCAATTTGTAGGAGTTAGATGGGATAGTTCACCCTCTTCCTTATTACGCATTCACTCGGCAATTATTAGACAGACAGTAGCATACTCCTGTGCTACATGGAATATCCTGTAATCTAGAGGAAACAATTCAAAGATTGCTGGCCAGAAGCCTTCGCATATGTTTTCCTGTTACGCGTGAATCTGCCAGGGCTTTGGTAAATGCTGAGTCCCGACAACCAACTTTTCATGCACTAAGATTTACGGAACATGGTCGTCAATTTTTTCGTTTGACAACACAACACGCTAATCATCCGCTATGCCAAGACCTTCAGGATAGAACTGCTGCACGCATACATGAAGAAATACGGCCGTGCAAGCACTTAGTGCCTGCTTACGAATACTGGCTTACTTGCGCAACTCATCCCCCATGGCGACTAGCAATTCCAGAAATAATCACTTCAATTCCTGGAGCACGTCTAAAATGTGATATGCCTGTAGTTGCGATAAAACAAGTAACTTTATCACAACTTTACACTAAGTACGGAGATCGTATTCACGTGTATACCGATGAATCATGCTCGAAACAAAGCTCTACATCGGCGTTACATGTACCTGCATACCAAGAGAAAAGAGCCTACAAGCTTTGCCAATTTACAACGTCCACTACGGCAGAACTTTGCGCAATACTTTCTGCTTTACGTTACATGTGTCATCAGTCAGAACCAGTTTTCTGGGTAATTCTGAGCGACTCACAAGCCTCATTGCTTTGCCTAAATGAAATCAGCCTAAGAAACGCAAACAGCCCATTGACATACGATATACAGAAGACATAGACCATAGCGAAAGAACTACAACCCGACATAACTTTCCAGTGTACTCCAAGTCACTGTGAAATCCTTGGAAATGTAACAGCTGATCTCATGGCACGTGCAGCTCATCAAGAGAATGAATTATCACTACTTCTTCTAGCGGCGAGTTATGCGAGATGTTTAATGAACTAACTATGCGGGTAGATTGTCCGAGGAAAGTTGGTTCATAATTGATGCGCTGAACTCTCAATATATATAATATAGATCCTGGAACGGAATCCAATATACCATTTGAAATCAGTCGGTCTGTTGAAACAACAGTTCGTAGGCTTCGGCTAGGCATTGCCTATAGTAAAACTTTCCTGTATAAGATAAGAAAAACTAACAGTGCTACACGCTCATGTGAAGAGGCTGATGAAGACATAGAACACCTTCTTCTACATTGTAAAAATCATGATGCTCCCCGCAAGAACGTTTCGGAAAAACTACATGGCTTGGATAGACGGCCACTAATCTTAGGAAAGATTTTAGGTCCATGGCCAAGAGAAAAACTTCAAAACATCCCTAAGCGAACCTTAGTACAATTTTTGGAGGAATCAAAGATATCACAGAAATACTAAGTCATACAATAGCTGTTACCCCCGTTGTAATTATTGATCGACACTCCTAATTACATGTTCATTGTGTCTTTGTGTTCATGTAGCAGTTGTATTTGTTGTATTGAGAGCGCGGCATTCAAGTGCCCAGCACCTTCTGTGTGAACATCTTGGTTTTATGAACATTTATGCTGTGTTAACCCATGTGTTTGGTGTGTACACTTCGGCTTTGCGAGTATTTATGCTATGTGAACTCTTCTGTTGTGCGAACATTTATTTATATTGCAGTACTGAAGCTTATTACGTGAATGATCGTTCATGTGTTGATTAACATAGTTTTGTGATTGCTGACAACTTTCCGACGATAACTATCACGTAGGAGAAAAGGTGTAGCCGTCGCCAGGCATAGGCACCAATCTTTCCTTAAATACATTTAATAAAAAAATGAAGAGACGAACAGCAGGTCTCACATGTTGCAATAAGAATAATTGATCGTGTTCAAGCTAGCGCTTATAGCTGCACTTGATAACAGTACACCGAGCCCTAGCCCAGACAGAGCGGGAAATCGTGGAATGGCAAACGCGGGGAATTGCATAGCGTAACAAGGGACCTATGGAGGGCAAACGAGAACAGCTCATCAGCGTAATGGATCTCCATGCCGTGTTCTCATGACAGCTAGTTGGTCAAAGAACTGAGACGCTGGCTGTTTTCGATTTCGGCAGGTAGCGAATGGAGAAACGGGCTATTAATGATGAGGCAATGCAACTCATCCATGTTGAAACAAACCTCGCTGCGCTCCTATGTGTGGACATGTTTGGATATATTCAAATACGTCTGCCTTTGGAAAAACACCTGGAAGGCGGGAAATGGAAATTAAATACGATAAGCAAAACGAGAACAATGTAGAAGTGGACGCCAACGTTTCGACATGTGGACTTGTCTTTTTCAAGGCGACATGTGGTTTCCTGAGCACAGTACAGTAGAATCTCGATAAACGGAAATCGGTTAAACGGAATCAACGCTTAAACGGAACAAACGCCTCGCAGTTGGTTGGTTTTGTATTAAGGCAATGTAAAAAAAATCCCGTTAATCGGAACTCGAATTTTCAGACCACCGCATAAACGGAACCGAAAATAGACTCGAAACCACAACTTGACGTTCACGCAGAGCCCCATCGTGGTACGCATCACTGTCTCCCCTTCTTTCTCGCACACTGTAACCGCATCGCTTGCTCTCTGTCACGGTGCGCTTGCTGTTGTTAGGCTTCAGCCTTACATCCTCTGTTTAGCGTCGTCTGCGACATTTCGTCGCCAAGTGTTGTAGCAGACATCAGCATTGTAGCTGATGTCTGTCCCCCCCGATGAAAGCGAAGACGACTATGAAGAAGTCGAACACGAGACTGCCGACTCTGATCCTGTGGTGACACCTGCGCAGGCGGAACCGGCAGTCCAAATGCTGAAGAGTTTCTTCCAACGAGAAGAAGGTTCTGAACTGTTTTTGAGCAGCCTGTCTAGTATGAGTGGTGCCATTCAAAGAAAACGGTTGCGAGAGCTCAAACAAGCAAACATAAAGTCCTTTTTAACAAGCCAATAAATCGCAGTTCCCACTGATCTCCGCGGAATAAGTGGACTACTGAGATTTTTTTTTTAAATTTTAGTAGTGCTCTGAAAAAAAGTTCATTGCTTACCGCTTTTGTGCAATAAAGTTTGTGCCCATAGCGTACCGTCCTCTTTAATACCTAGATTTTGCATCTGAGATCCGCTTCAGCGGAGACTGCCAATTGCGCGCACGCCTGCCTCGTCGGGACCAAGCAGTCCGGAACGGATTGCGAAATCTTGAACATTCTCTCTCTAAACGAAACTCCTGATAAACGGAACATGTTTTCCCGGTCCCTTGAGGTTCCGTTTAACGAGAGTCCACTGTATATATATATAGGTAGGGTTCTTCTAAAAAGGAGAGGGGATAAGACGGGTGGGCGCGGCAACAACCGAAGGTATGTGTTAGCGGCGAGGGTGTATAATTTAGGATAAAGGAGTGCTGTGCACAAGGCCGGTGACACGACCATGGGCGCGATAACGTAACTCTATTCCAAACAAAAAGTGTTCCAAAATCCGGACGTCAAAATGACGCGACAGTTTCTGCGTATGGGGGCGGGAACCAGCGACGTTTTTCAATCTGTCCAATCAGCAGCCTCCATCGTTGCCGGAAGTATGTTTTGCTTGTTTTTTATTTGAAAAGGGACCGTATAGCAAGTGGCATAAAGACATAAACGTCTGATAAAAGAACAATTGTATGTTGCTGAGAGTAAAAGTGTTTTGTAATCTTTTAACGCAAGAGAAGTTGAAGCGCACTTGAAAGTAAGCACAAATATTTTAATTTTTTGAGTCATAGCCACACACGTGCCAATTCCGCATCCAATCCATTTCGCTACGCACACTTAAGATGGCGGCTACGTGAAAACAGCTGATCGGTCCTGTGGCCCGCACTTGGTGTATATTTGTCCGTAACGTGATTAGTTGAAATCTCGCCGTACGCGGTACTTTCGCCCGAGAAGAATTCTGGAAGCTGTGAACATCATGAAGACTGCGAAAGCGTAGTGCTCGGTGAGTAAACGCATCATTCTTTCTTGTGCTTAGTGACCAGTACCATCTGAACATCTGCTGGGTGATCGCATGGTGTTCACTTTTGCTTTTATTCGCATAGGATACGGAAGAATCGATGAAGGTTGGAAGGCATCTCAACAGATAGCTGGTAAGTAAACGTTTTTTATAAACGATCGCAACTGTCTCCGAATGTAGTCATGATTTAAATCGAGGGTGGTCTGTAAGAGAGGCTCATTTTTGTTTCTTTGCCACACACTGCTGCGCAGTGATCCATTCCCCCGTGCGGGCGGTACAGATGCTTCTGCTGGATATTCGCACGATAAAAGTTTTTTTGTTGTTGTTATTCACTTGTGTTAAATTTAACGTGGCATTTATGGCGTGATAAAATAACGACACATTAAATGAATGTAACCGTTATGTTTTAACGACGAATTGATATCTGAAACGGTACGATTTGTTGGTATTAATTCGCTGCGGTCCGGCGAAAATTGAGCGCGAAAAAGAAATGGCGGAGAGTAGCAACAGCGCGCGCGTTTCGGCCGCTATGCTAGTGGAGTTTATGGAGCAGCATCCGTACTTGGCGAGAGGCTCCACCAGCCTCTCGCCAAGTATGAGTGCTGCCCAAAAAAGGGAACTGTGGGCAGAGATTGCCGCTGCCTTGAACGCCGTCGGGCCGGCAGTAAAGATAGCCCGGCGCTGGCGCCTGTATTGGGCGCGCATGGCATATGAATGTAAAAAACTCGCGGCGCAGGTTGGCGCCGAAAAGAGGTGAGCCCGCGACTAGCAACGTCTTCGGAACGTATAAGCTGACGGTGTTCATGCATTTGCAGGAAGACGGGAGGTGGAAAGTTGGGCGGCCTAGAGGGTCGAGTGCTCGCCGTGCTCGCCCATACCGGCCCAGCTTCCGCCCCTGCGGATTTTTTTCACGGCGATGCTGAGGTGAGTAGCAATGTTCGTTGCTATGTGTACCGATGTCGGGCAGTTACACCGTGGTGAATATTTTTCCGTTGTGTGCTTGTGTGTGTATTCTTACAATTCAACACACATGCCAGCACATGATATCCGTACTTTGCAAGAACGGAAATGCTGCCCCACTGCTGTTAGAAACAGCTTGTGGTGGATTTCATGACTCGTTAATCCGAAAAGCATTAGCGACGAGTTGTCAAAGCTCCAAGGCACTAGTATGTCGCATGATGGATTAGGAATTGCGTGATAAGTGAAATAGACATTGCAACCAGGTGATGGAACTTAATCACATTATGTCCTGTACTTTATTGTTCCAGGAGGACGCAGCCAGTAGTAGTGAGGAGTCCGCTGAAGTGCCCCCTGCCCCACCAGCAGCTGCGCGCGTCTCGGTGGGCACGGAGCCGGGGACCAGTGGCACTGCACGTAAGGCACTTCAGCAGCTATTGCAATACGAACACATCACTCCAAGCATTATCTATTAAGAGCTTAGAAACAGAAATTGTGTATTTATATTATTTGCATGGCAAAGAAGAAGTGCCTGCCTAAGGGTCGCTGCAAAATGGAACAATAATGTGACTGTTAACATCATTTGTAATGCAGCGTACAAGCTGAAAGTACTATCAGTGTAGTATTTTATGATGGTGTAGTGCCTTTTTGTTTATGCAAATTGACTGTTCATTTTGTGAACGGTGTGTTGCCGGAATTATTTTTCTGGGCTTCCACCTGATAATGAACCAGTAAAATGTCTATGCAGGATGGAGCGAAATTAGTTTTCTTAACCGCTGTTTACTGATTTTATTTTTACGGACCATCAGCTCGGCAGCAGCCCCGCAGGCCACCCCGACTTCAGGTCCTCACGGACGCCGCATCAAGGACCACCGCGGACTATGCCCGGCAGAGCCGGTTAGCTGAGGCGGCAAACGCGGAGGCCGCAAGCTTCCACCAGCAGTTGCTGCAGCAACATCGGCAGGTGCGTACAACTTGGCCGGGTCATTTTTTGAAGAGGTGATTAGGGCACATGGTAATAATGTACATTACAACCATGTTACACATGAGAGGCATGTGTAGTCATTTGGCTCATTGGCTCATGCACGTTTATACATCTCCTTTGAGGTGTTCTTTAACACATAGCAACTTACAAAACATTTCCATGGTTGCATGTATCGCGACAGCATGATCATAATTTGTTTAACAATTCAACTAGTCAGCAATACTGCCTTCTGACAGGCAGAGGCAGCTTGGTATGATTTGTTACGTTTCACACGTTTTTAACATAACAGACCATGTACGTTTGCACGGCCATTTGTCATGTCATATGTGAATGATCTCGCTGCCCTCAAGAGTAACCTTGCTGAAACTGCAAGACTTGCAAACAGTGCAAATCGAGCATTTACATTGCATAACCTGTAGCTAACTAAGTGAATTTGTTTCGCAGCTGGTGGAAGAGCAGCGAGCGACGCGGCAAGTCCTCGAGCAGCTGGTGGCCGAGATGCGTGGTTCGCGAGAGGCGAACACCCTCATTGCGACCACGCTGCGCCAGCTGCTGGCTGCCCTGGCCGACCTGCGCGCGCCGCCTCAGCATTAAGGGGCAGCTTTTTTTTTTTTTTTGCCATATCATCCTTTAGTGCTTTGTTAGGTACAAGTGTCACCTATCTATGCATGTTTTTTTTTTATGCAGCACTAAAGGATGATATGGCTGTTTTCCGTAATTTCTGTCCCTAATCATATTTTTTTTCCAAGGTAATTTCTGTCATGTTTATTTTAATATCTAGTGCAAGTTTCGCGTTTCTGTTCATTACCGTGTTTTTTTAGTGTGTCATTTAGTCATTTTGTGTTTTTATCTATGTCCAAGTGAGACGGTATAAGGTATATTTACAATTTTTGTCATATTTTTGCGTTTCTGTTTTTTACCGTATTTTTTTCTCCAAGTTCATTCCATGTGTATTATTCTTTGTCCAAGCGAGACGGTATAACTTATATGTACATTTTTTGCCGTATTTTCGTTAGGTGTTGTTCACTTTTGTTTTGCTGTTACTTATATGTTTCAATGTGCGCCGTTCTTCCACGGAAGATACACTGTGCAATCACTTTTACGCCAACTATGACATTGTCTCGCACACATACAGGTGCGCTTTATAACTACAATACTGTGATAACTGGAAATCAATTTTCATGCTATATGTATGTCATGTTTGCAATGTATAACCATTTGTGCCTACGCAAAGTAGCCGAATTGGTATTTTTGTTAACACCAAGTGTACACACCCGAGCAGCAGGAAACGAAAGAGTGCTTTATTGCGAGAAGCATGTGTGTTTATACACAGGCAGGCCAGGCTTGCACATGCGTATCAATCTATACTTGATGATGAAGCCACTGGTCACACCAAGCACCTGTTACCTGTGGTGGTCGCTGTGATATTTCAGGTGTCCTTACCTATGATAGCAATACAATCTAGTCCCCATTGTAGTTGAGCACAGTTTGCGACGTATGTAACAGAGCCATCGATGTGGCCGCTATTTTGACATTCGCTGCCAGGCTGGTCTTGCAGCCGTTATATGAAATACCATTTTAGTGCCAAGCATTTTCTCACTTGTCGTTCCTTAGAAGCATGTCATGGCTGCTTTATATTGTGATCTTATTACGGCACTAGTCATTGAAAAGAAACTGTTTTGTGCTACAAACATGCCAACTACATAATAGAGAAGAGATCTTTCTTGCTGTTAAGTTGCTGGATGAAGAAAAATGGTTGTCTGCGAGTTCAAAAAAATGTCATTATGCTCGTGTCATATTTATGCAATTTAACATCTGCCAACGACCCAGTGGTAGTGCACTGGGTCCCATGCAGTGAACATCACACGGCTATTTTGGCGCCATGAAGCCATGCTCTGTGTACTTGTCTGTCATTTGCTTTGATGAAAGACGGCATTGAAGATCGATCACATGATTTTATTTACAATGCAGATATAAATAAACGATTTTAAACAATGCAAGTTGCACTTGAAATGAATATTTACAATTTGTGTTCCTTCAATTTCAGAACTATTTACATATATACACTCTCCCAAGGGAGAATAACGCGCTTGACATGCCAGGCGATCATTTTCGGCATAACTTGGCCTTATGTTAAGGAACTATGCGGTGGCTGTGTGGCAAAACAGCGCAGGGCCTACAAGGTGCGTGAGCACAGTACACATGGAGGAGCGAGAAGTGTTGTGCTTGGCAGCAGCCCAAATAGGAAGCGAGGAGGCGAAGACCAACATCCTCCCATGCACAGTGCAGATGGCGGTGACAGTGTCGGTGATGACAGAAGCAACAGCAGCAGCAGCAAATCATTTGGCGAACCCCAGCTGCCCAGAGAAGTAGCTACAACATTCTGCTGATGAACACAAAGTGTTCTATCCACAGGTACTAAATGAAAGGCTCTCATGTAGTGTCACAGTGGAATGATGCAATCATCTCCGGTAGTGACAGCTCACTGGCAGAGGACACGTGAAAACGCTGGTTATGATTGAGCACATTCTATAAAAAAAGCAGCACGCTATCCACTAATTGCACACATTTCTTCACATTGGTTCCTGCTCTCTATTAGATGTGTAGACAGCGGTAATAAACATCCGCCTGCAGTGTCAGGCACATGTTTATTGCTGCTGTCGGTGCTGCTGTCGACGCAGCCGCCTTCGCACCCTTTGCAGGTATCGCTGGTGCTGCTGCCGTGTCGTGCCAAATGAGCTAATAACATTATCCCGGGCAGCACAGCCTCTCATGTACATCATGCGTGCTGCCCTCACTTGGGGAACTCTCTGTGGGGAGGGGTTGCCACTTTCATCGTCACTGCTGCTGTTGCTGCTGTCATCACTAACATCATCCGACAACACGTCACCTTCATCAAGACACAAGTTGTGCAACACTGCACATGCTGCAACGATGTTGGCAGCGCGCTCTGGTTGGTAGTGGAGGGCGCGGTACCGCTGAAGGCAGCGAAAGCGGCTCTTCAGAAGCCCAATGCACCGCTCCACTACGGACCGCATGGCAGCATGTGCAGTGTTGTACCTGCCTTCTGCAGTGTGTACGGGAGGGTGGCCTGTGACTGGGGTCAGGAGCCATGGTTCCAGGGGGTAGCCGCTGTCACCTGCAGGATCATAAAAAATGGTATGAAATCTGCACAAAGTTTAGTAGGCGAAGCATGGGTCATGTAAAATGCACCTACTACAGAAAGGCTGCAATAAAGAAATATACAGGCTGAGCACCTGACCCAGCTGTGATCACAGATAACAATAGCTGGGACACAGCATCCCTATTTGCAGCAAGGCAGCTTTTTGTGTAGTCTTCATTCACAAATGACTGTCGGTGTAAAAAAAGAATGTGACAACGTGTGCACTGTACACTCACATTAAAAATTAGTTGAAAGTAAGGTTTGTTGTCACTTTATTTCGTGCGGATACCATTGGAAAATTTCTACATCTCGCCTATACTTAATAACCTCACTGTAACATAAGGGGTTCGGGCTTCGATATTCTCTTACGCCGCGAGCACGCTTTGCTGCCAGAATTGCAACTGTACAAAATTTTCCCGCTACTCACCGAGGAGGTGTTCGCCGGCCTTGGCAATATGCCCCTCCAGGAACCGACGACGCAACCACGTAGTTCTCCAGACGTGGGCGTCGTGGTCTGACCCCGGTCGCAGAGGGTCGATGGCGAGGATCCGCATGCCTGCGTCGCAGATCTGACGAGAGCGCGCACAGCATAAGCCACGCGTTGCGATCACGGGCCAATTAGACAAAAATTAAGATACTTACGAACATTGTGTTGAGGGCGTAGTACCCTTTGCGGCACATGAATGCCGCCTTCTGCTCGCCCTTCGGTGCGATGATGGCTATCAGGCTGCCGTCCACGCATCCGATGACGCCGGGAATGGAGCCGCGTCGAAGGAACCCTTCCTTCACGGCCGCCTTCTCCTCCGACGTCCTCGGGAAATGGACCCACTTGTTGCGGGCCCCGGCGTGGACGATTGCCTCCGCCACGCGTCGCACACACTTGCTGACCGCAGGCTGGGTCACGCCGATCGTCTCCTCGCTCCCTACCGAGGCCTGAAAGCTGCCCGTTGCGAAGAATCGCAACGCGCACAACACTTGCCGCTCCACCGACAGCGCTGAAGTTCTCACGCCTCCGAGTTCCTCCGCCACTTCGTCGCACAGCCACCACACAGTTTCTTTCTTCAGGCGAAAGTGCCGCCGAAACTGATCGTCTGGCATGTCAAACGCATCCTCGGGCTCTCTCCTCCCGCGCCCGCACAGACGAGCCGCCGCCGCCGCCGCCGCCAAACAAACCACGAAGGCCGCCATTTTTTTCTATTCCAAACGGAACGGGGCACTCACCGGCTATTCCACGAATTTGCCGGGTTTGTTCGGCATAATTAAGCATAATGAGTGCGTAAACGTCACTTTGACGTGGCAGTTTTTGTGCATTCCTGACGTCGCTTGACAGGCAGGAAAAATGGGCGCGGCCTCAAAAAATTCGACCAATGACCGAGCGGTGTCGGCCATGTTGGAATAGAAACAAAACGGAATAGTTTTACGTTATACCGGTCCATGTGTCAGCCGGCGTGCCAACGGCCGTGTGCATAGCACCCCTCTATTACATGCTTCGCTGGAGGTTGTGGGCCATAGTGTCTCTGAAACTGATAATAAATGAAGCTGCAGAAAACGGTGCTCGTGAAAAAAAGTATTGAAATGGAATAAATATATAAATAAAAGATATAAAGGAAAGAAAATGAGGAAAGAAAACTGCTAAGCAACGAAACTAAGTGTTGCTGCCTATAGCTTGAAATTTAGCATAGCGAATAAATTCTAAAGCTCCCTTTGAAATGTTTCTGCCTGTGGTTGCACTGTCATGAACTTATGGATAAGATATGATTCTCTGCATTTTCTCTCTCGTTCGGAACAGAAATTTTACTCTAAGATGTACAGTTTAGGTTCATCAAACTTATGACCTGGTTGGTTGATATGCTCGGCGATGGATTTGGGAAGCTTTCTAGCGGCGTCTGCTCGTTGTTCCTTTCATCTGAGGTTCATTGATCGCCCCGTTACACCGATATATTGTTTCTTGCAAGAGAAACATTCAAACATATAAATCCCATCCGGACTTGTACAAGCAAAGCTAGTTTTCAGTTCGTGTATATAACTATTTGCGCTGCTTTTATTTTAATGTCGATTTGAAGCTGCTGGCAGGTTTTGCACCTGGAGCCACAGCATGCCCTACCTATATATACTGTGCCGAGGAAAGCATATGTCGCCTTGAAAAATATATGTCCACTTGTCGAAACGTTGGCTCCCGCTTTTACCTTGTTCTCGTTTTGCTCAGTGTGTACCTTTGTAACCTAGGCTTCCCTTGTTTTCGATATTTCTTAATTGTTATGCATCATTCGTTTGTCTATCTCGCCCAAATGCGACGTGCGGATGCAAACAAAAAATTCGATGTGTACCAGTGGAACTCGACTGCTTGGTCGTTTTGATGTATGCAGCCCCTGACAAAGCACAAACAAACCATTATAACTGGGAGTGGCTACTTAGCATTCGTCTATAAAATACTGCAATAGCCTGCAGTCACGCTTTCTCACGATGTGTGCTTGAGCGAGCTGTTAGAAATATGAGAAGGAATATCTTCTGGGAGACTGAACAGAAGTAATCGCAGATGTTGCAGCCACTCACACTTTCGGGAAGGCAGAACAAAGCCTGAGCTAAGTTAAATTGTGGGTGCCAGGCATTAACCAGTGCGGATGTCAGACATCTATCACGGTGGCGTTAGTAAACACGTAGTTTCCTATTTAGTCTAAACCAAGCAATGTTGAAGCCCTCGCGAATTTCGATTATTTCCTGACTTTTCGCAAGTTCTTAAGGTGTAACATAAAAGAGATAAGAGTTTACACGGGCAATATACAAGCAACTGGGGCGCCAGAGCCTGTGTTGTAGATCTGCGACCACAGTTACCTATAGGGTTGCTCCGGTAAGTTATACTTTGACCGACGCTATCTTTATTCTTGGGAAAATAGCCAAAACTATTGGACCACAGAAAGAAACTGCATGGTAAATCAAAACAGTACCTGCGGAAACATATCGCTTCAAAGCTTTACACTCTCTGCTGGCTTTAGTAAACAAACACAAATTTCTTTAGCTGCAAAATTAACTTCCAAACCTCTTTGTTTGCCCTATTGCTCGGCGAGAAAGCCCTTCATTCTTGAAACAACAGCTCTCCCTTCACATTCTCCCGATTCAATGCGTCCTCCGGCTAAAAAAAGGACATACATATGCTAAGTCAAAGCTTATTCCAAAATCTCTTTTTCCGGCGTGACGCGTCAAGCTATGAGGAAACGTAAATGGGAGTATGCTGCGACCAACGTGAGGCTCAGTGGCATCCGATTTCAGCCTCTCAAAACGGATAAAGCTCATACATGAAACAATTTTTTTTCCAGCCTTCAGTTTGATTTCTCCGCGAAGGTTTCGCCAATATAAGCAAACAGAGCAGGCGTACCTGTCTTCTTTTTACACTTTTACCCACGACTTTAGGCGTCATAGGATTCGGCGCATGCTTTCCTTCGGGGAAGGTGAAAGGTGATCCTCTTCAATTATACCCCAATAGTTTGGCTCACTTCACTAACGTATTTTTTATTTCTGTGGTAATTTTTTTTTCTTTTCCAGTCAACGTTCATTTTTGACGACGCCTTAAATTGTCTGGCTTTCCTAGCAACTTCTTTATGCATATTCAGCGACCGACTTTCTTTTGCTATTGCCGAATATGTGGCTCTTTGTGAGTATATGTGTAAGCCCGTGTGAATTTCATTACTTGAATTGTGTCCGAATCGGAGTCACACCCGGGGAACACATGATTAAGGTCCACACAGACAACGGTAATTAACAGCTAAAACAGAAGCGAGACTTCCAGTAGGTCAGACAACTACAAATAGAGAAAAACAAGGCGTATGAGGTCATTGTTTCTTTTTCTTTCTTTGGGTGTTTCAGTTCACATTATTTTCTTCTCTTTACAGCTTTAGCCAAAGTACCAGTAGGGGTTTTCGACTGCTATAAAAGGTGTGCGTATATTACGTATGGCAACCAACGACCGCAGAACTGTAAGACTACATCAACTTTTGTGGTTAAAACGAAACCTCTGTTGCTGTCCCTATTTTCAATAACAAAGCCTGTGTCGCATGGTGCCATATGAGCCTACTATATAAGCGACAGAGCGCCCACAAAACCGAAGATATTTGGACTCTAGACACAGCCTTCATTCGCTCAGAAAACTCCTAAGACTTTGACAGTTTTTGTTTCTGACGTTTGAGCATATTCTTGGGAATGAACTTCATTTTTGTAGTGCACTGATGTTTATGGATAGTTTTACTTCCATATAATAAAAGAGAGTCGCAGTCTCGCTCGAAAGAAGAAGCATTGATAGCGATATATCGCTATCGCTATAGCAATGTATTAAACTACGCTGAAGAATGGTTCGTGGTTCTTACGCGTGAACTTACGCGACTTAAACGTGAACTTACGCGACATATGACACTTGGCGTGTGAGAACACAATGCGCGTGAAGACAGCTGTTATCACGGCCGTGATACGTCGAGTTACGTATGATGGTTGTGCTGCTTCACAAGGGATCCGCATGGATAACTGCGACAGATGTTTATTTACGGCGCAAAAGTTTCCTTACGTACGTCCCACGCATGAGCATGAGTAGCTCATGCTCAATGAGCACTTTTGACGGCTTCGGCCAGAGCAGCGGTCTCACTTCGTCGGCTGCACTGCAGCAGTACATACGCTCATCCTCGTCTCCGCGCGATACCACATCTGCAGCATCGCTGAGGATGACGTGGTGCAGCGCACCGGGGCTGCACGAATCACACTGAAAGCAAGAAAGCTGTTTACTTCGTGCCACGCCGACGGATCGTTATCGTCTACAAAAGTTATAGGAATTTCTCTATGCTTATAGCATAGTGGCCACGACTGGGCTATCGCTTTAAAACCTTCGTTGTAATAGCTTTCACAGTGCAACGTTTAAGCTCTTTGGTTACGTAATAGGGCCCCGCTATCGCTTTAAAATCAAATGTCCCTTAAATCGCCCACGCCAACCTCCGTCATATGGAATCCCTCTCGCATTGCAGTGGTAGCCCCCATTGAGTTTCACTACCTTTCGCAGAAGCAACAGCATAGCCATACAAGCATATGATATACAAAGGGCGACAGCTATAGCTTTGAAAATTTAATAAGCTTGCGGCACAGATTATAACCAATAATCGATTCCTTTGTGTAAACCCTATTCTCAACTGATGCCACGTCACATCGGATCCATAACTTTCACCGTGTCTTCATCAAACCGGATAAAGCCATAAGCATGAGCTAGACCTACAACCACCAAACCGTGGGTAAGAGACAATTAGAACTATTCACTTTAAAGGCTTTTGCATTCAGAATAAGGTATTCACAGGGAATAAACAGGGCGTGTGGCGTAAAGCAAGACGTGGGAGACAGAAACGATACGGCGTGCGTCTCCCGCCGCGTCCGAGTTGCACCCCCACCGCACGTATACATCGGTGGGCCACGTGCTGCCGCCTCCAGCGCACTGCCATTGCTTGGAGCGCCCGCTGCGCCAAAGCGCGAGGTGAGTTTTTCGCCGTCGCCAGAAGCCTACACCGTTCCTGGGCGCGCTAGAAGTGCATTTCTTTCCTTTCCCTTCAACCCCCACGATTAGAAACAATCGCATGGTGTTGTTATTAGGGGTGCCTTCACCTCCACGCGTTAAGCGAAACAGAAGACTTGTGTTAGCAACCATACCTTTGACTCAATTCTTCGAAACATGAAGAGATGCACTTCTGAGGGCGAGTTCGCTGCGGCACTTTGTTTCATTTGTACAAACTACAGGTTTTACCGTCCAAATTAATCCGAACGACAGCCGTTGTATTCCCAGCACCAGCGACTTTAATCCGAGCAGAACGTTCTTCAAGAACCTTCGAATTCCGAATCAAGCAAATTTCTTTGAAAATGTTAGGAGTTAAGTCGATAACACTGAAGTGAACATAATCACTAGGGATCGCCAGTATTTCGACGCTATCTGCTATATATTCATAAAAATTAAGTATAATGAAACTGACCCATGGAAACGACAATGAATAAATGCAACCCTCGTGAATAAATGAAGGCTACCACTGTCATTACAACAAAGTGATTAGCGATCACTGGTAGCTCAACCCTACCGTCAATTAGTTATAATATTTGAATTACCATGCTACTACTTTTCATTAGATATCCACAACGCTAAGTTGCTTAAAAGTACGAGCACATTCAACGAACGTATCTCAAGTTATCACTAATGACTCGTCCTTATCAATTAACAATGGTAACCAAGATAGTCGTGTAATAAGATTTTGATTGATACCAACGACGACTTGCACGAATCTAGGTTACCACTGTCACACGAGCACGAATCAGAAAGCACTTGTGCCTATTTAATAACGGCTGTAAATGCGTAAATTATGACTGTAAATGCGAAGTCAACATATCCATTCCCAGCGGTGGACCTTCTTTTGCACCAGTCCGACCTTATCTGCCGGTAGCTCCGCGGCATGGCGCTGCTGCCAGTCGTTGAAGATGGCGGTTGCGCTTCACACGTCCACGGCGTACGAGCAACGAAGTGTGATTTGTTTTCTACGGAGCAAGCGCCGAACGCACATCGAAATCCACAGGGAAATGCGGCCCACGTACGGGGAAAGGTGTCTCGCTTTGATAAGTGTGAAGTGGTGGCATTGTGGATTCGCGAAAGGGGCCGGGAATACTTGCATGAAAATGAGCGTTTGAGGAGGCCAGGTGCGTAGGAATTCTACCACAGAGGCACCTGAAATTTAGTGCTGCGATGAGACAAATGTCTGAGCCGGTGTGGGGACTATGTGGAAAAATAGTCTAAGGTACGTGAAATAGTGCGCATATTTGTAATTACTTTCGAGAACCTTACCTTGGCTCATAAAAATATGGGCACAGATCTTGTATTCACGCTGATTTGTAATCACTAGTGACTGGGTCCCACCACTGCCTAGTTAATATAATTGAATTATCGTGTGCATGACTTTTCTTTTGCTATTCATTACGCTCACAATTTATACAATATGAGAGCATCATAGTGAGCGTATCACTAGTGATCGCTAATAACCGGGCGTGATCGGTTAGCAGCGGTAAACAAATATTTCAATAAAGACGCATATGAATAAGGCCTACCACAGTCGTATTAAACAAAAATGATTCGTGATCGCTCGTAAGTCAGTCTTAACACTTCTAGTTCACGTAAACCAGTCTGTTTGAATGAATCTTCATTTTATATGCATGACCCAATGCTGTATGAAAGTTAAACTCGGCGTTATCACTTAGCAGGGGTATATTAATATGCTCACTTAATTACAATGCGAATGGCACCAATGACGGTGTGGTGGAATCTAAACTACCACTGGTACCAGTTTAATAATAATAATAATAATAATAATAATAAACTTTATTGCCAAAGCCTTGAAGGCTTGAGCGGCAGAGCCTGGCAGGCAGCAAAACCATGCACGATACAATAATAGATTATTTATAAGCAGCGAACTCGAGTACAGCATACCAAATAAATGTTATTAAAATTTATACAGTGTCTATGAAAGGAATTTTCAAAGTATAATGAAACACAGAAATACAGTAGTGCGTGTAAACAAAATGATCATGAGATAATAGATAACCATACACCAATCTGACCATCATGGTGCAAATGAATTGCACAATCACATACACGAGCACAAGCAATAACGGTAAACAAAGGAACAAATGCGCCTTTACAAACAGATACACCTTAGCAGTCTCTTGAATTTGTATTTCGTTTTTACAGAGAAGTTGCTGGGGGTAATTTATTGAAGTAGGTTGGAACATAATGGGCGCGAGCTCTAGTACTGTACCTTGTGGAACAACGTGGCCTCCAAAAGGAGTGACTGGGCCTTAAGCAACGGGAACAAGTGTACGGAACTAGAAATTCACTGGACAAGAAATGTTTTAAAGCAACCGTTTGCATTAAAAGATCATTGAAATTCGACATCGAAAATATTTTGAAACGGTCTGTGTCAGCATTCAGGCTCAGATCATAAGATATGTTTTTTAAGTGGGAGTGCAGTATTGCATTCATTCTGTTGTGCCAGCGAACAGCACACTGTCCGTAAATTGTTATTCGATACCGCAGCAGACTGTAGCCTAAAGCGTGTGTTACTGTTTTTCTTACCGATAAGGGCATGTGATATCTTATTTTCTAGAGTAGACATGATACGGCGCGAAGTTTTTTGTAAACGGTAGCAATGTGGCTGTTCCAAGAAAGGTCGCTGTCAAGATATAAACCAAGATATGTTACAACAGATGAGTATTGTTATGGTCTACAAGAACAAGATGAACAATCTGAACAATGCAAAACAAGAGGATAGTCAAGGACTACCTTCCTCAAAGGATTCTGGAAGCACATTAATTGCGTCTTAGATACATTTATATTGATTAGGTTATTTCGAAACCAGTCCATAGCTCTTGTGGCAGCAGACTGTAAAGGAGCAATCGCATCATAGTAGTTGTGCCAGAAGTTACGATCATCGTGTCATTGGCGTATTGATAGAGAAACAGATATCATGCTATAGAGGTCATTTACAAAAATAATAAATATTGATGGGCTGAGTGCAGATCCCTGCGGAACTTCAGAATTAATAATGGAGAATGCGCTATGAGCTTTCCCAACTAAGAAATAAATTATTCATCACAGCTATTGGCTTTATCATGCAAACTTTCAGCCTTTCTCACTGTTTAATCATGCATTTTTGACATTTTATTTGATATCCATGACATTAATGTTGTGTAAAACCGAAACAACTTAGCATAATATGTTAGCAACTAGTGATCACTAATAAAGATAGCCCTATTAGCTAGCTGTGTTGAGTAGTTACATAATTGATTACTCATTAATGCAGTGTAACTAATGATTGGTGTTGATGAGTTAAGCCGGAACATAAACGTTATCTTTCTAAATATCACATAAAATATTTACCATGCGTCGTAACTTGACAAAAAGAACGGCGCGCCCAGCCGAGCTTCATGCTTGGATGTCACTCCATGAAGCCATTTGGTCCACTGCTTCTAGCAGAATATGACAGTGTCATCTTGCCTTATACGTCAGGGCGCAAATCTGCATCAAAGCGGCACATTCGTGCCCATGAGTTTTAGCGAGATTGACGAGCCCTTTCCCGTCAATTCCGCGATGGGCGAATCTATTTCCACTGTAGTGCTGCTTCGCCGCATAAAGGAAAGCTCCACAAGAAAAAAAATAAAAAATCAAGGAGCGGGATAAAACCAAAGTTGACCTTCATGTAGAGGAAGCCAAAGTGTACGCCACTAGAGTGCAATTAGCGGATCAATTCTACCTGCGCTGCAATCAGCATTTAAAAAAAATCAGCCCATGTATTTTAAACGGTTTTACAAAAGTGCCCGACCGTAGTCGGCGTTAAGTGTCTAAAGTGCAAATTGCGATAAAGGAGGCAGTGCCCAGCAGTCAATTAAAAAAAAAACTTCTTTCCACAGAGTTATGCCGACTAGGTCACCTTGCCGCGGTAGTAGATGTCGCGGATTCCTGGACTTGTGAGGTCCGTGTAGTCAGGCACTCCGGATTATTGTTGCTCAGCCATGGTTCTTTGACGTTCGCGTAATATAAGTACATGAGCGTTCTTGCAATTCGCCGATGCAGCCTCCGCTGCCGGCAATCGCACCCGTGATGTCGTGCTTGTAGAAGTGCAAGGCCAGAGCCAATAAACAACCACGGCAATGATGAATAATGAAGATTGAGAATATTTATTCATATGGTGTTGCGTCTATGTATGAAGGTAAAGCCTGTGCAAATAGACTAAGGAAAGAAAGAAAAAAACCTAATGCTTGGAAAATAACTATTGTGCGTGCATGTAAAGTTGCAATGCATAGCCAGGGCTTAGTGAATGACAAGTCCAATACTATAGGAACACCTCTCAGAATCTGATTGCCTCCTTCCGCGCTACTGCTTTCGCTCGGAATAACGCAATCCGCTGAGACTCAATTTCCACTCGCACGACAAATCCAGCCAAACAGAACCGGATTCGTTGCCGAATTACCTAATGCGCTGGACATTACTCGCCAGGACGTCTCACCAAGATTAGATTGTGCAAATTAGCATATATTACGCTAATGTCTATTGAAGGAAAGCACTCCGAGAGAGCGCGCGTCTGTCCCATAAGTTAGGCTGAGTTGGACAGCCAGCGAAGGCAATAAAGTGAAATTAGTACGATAATACTTTGGTCGCGTTGTTCACGTTTGTGGAAAAACATTATGCGCACATTTATTGTGGCCATTCTACGTTGTTATATATTTTTTCATGGAATGACTGTATTAAAGGCACACAATGACACGCATACAGGTAAGGGAATGTACATAGCCTATCAATGAGGTCTTGTAAATAAATATAGTCAGTAAATGTAAAGTATACTTTCGTCATGTTTTCAAACAAAGGAAAATACATGCTCAGCAACAGTTCGTTTCCCTTCTGCGCCATCAAGGTAACTATACAGTTCAAACAAAATATCCAGGTGCGTACGTTACTGTGTATACTGCAACATATATTATTTCTACCATTCCGTAGGTTAAAGAAGTTAGGAACTCTAGATGTTGCGTTTATTCGCCAACAAGATATAGTAAATCGAAGACTAGAGCATTGCGGCACCATGTGGTACAAACCGTCTAAGGAAAGAAGACGGTGGCGCAATCTCACTTTGTTCATGTTGCATGACACTAACTCAATGGCAGGTTTCCGGCGTTCCTTGTCCACAGTTTATGGACTGACGTCTGCTTTCATCAGCCAAAGAAACTTCCTCTTTTCTTTTTTATTAAGCATGCAATCTTGTGTCGTTGCTCACCCTCTAGTCCTATGTTGGCAGTATCCTTCTCTGATATTTTTCCTCTTTTCGAGCTCTTCAAATCACCTTCCATTTGCCGCACGTGGGAGCGCCATACGCAAATCATTTTTATCAGTTTGATCGCAACCAATAGATAGATTCCAGAGGTGCATTGTACGGTCTTTATTTCTAATTCGGTACGATTATTCGAAGTAGACAGCTTTCTTTTCCTAAAATAAATTGGTTCCAAGTATAAGCTGAAATTTTAATCAGCGGATACTTTCTGATTGTATAGTACTAGCCTCGTGTTACGTTGAACAAATAAATCTTTCATTTTGCCATTTTCTTCAAACAACTTTCTTTTCGAAGTCTGTAATAAAAGCAATCATCGAGGACACGAATTGGAATAACTTTGCACCCTTACATTGGTGCACTATAATTTGTACGAGCTGTTTTTGAAATATCTGTAAGGCAAGCAGCTGCTGTGTCCACTTAGAATGGCAATGAACTCGCACAGTTTATATTTTTATATATATCTTACTTCAAAGATTAACGTCGGCTAAGACAAAAAACACCATCTTTGTACTGAGGCTTCAAGATGACGTTGTTCTTTCATTGCAGCTCACTGCTGTTCGCAGTCACTTAAGATAGATCTGTTGCTGTGGTGTTGGCTTCTCTGTAGCTCACTTTCGGGGATATTTTTCCTTATGCGTGACGTAAAAGACACTCAACGCCTCGTTTGGGCAGAACACTTTTTCAATATACAGGAAGATATGGGAAGTGAGAATAAAGCAGACTGAAGAGCTATCACTCTTTTTCTTTCTTTTTCTTTTTCTAGTCCACTTCGGCTAGTTTATCCAATGAACACTTACTGAAAAATCGAGAAAGAATACGGCTTTGTCTTGCTGAAATGACACCCTAATGGGCTCACATGTCGGATCCTAATGAGGCGGGAACAGTTTGTGTAAACCACGTACATAATAACACAACACTTTGATATTTTCGCTCTTGCGGAAATATTACGCAAGTCACGTGGCTGAAGCTACTGAAATTCACAGATATCGGTGATCCCCTGCACACTTGATGTGCAGCTCCGGAGTCAATGTCCTCTCTACTTAACCCCATATCTCTTGCTTAGAACCGCAAATTGGACATCGTCTGGTTGACCATCCTTCCATGGCTACCCTTTTTATTGCGACTCATTTATTGCCTTTATCAGATACTTTTCGGTAGGTAGATCTTTGTCTCATATCGTTGGGGGGGGGGGGGGGGGGGTCTCTAGTAAAAGAAAAATGGATCCGTCTGGTGAAACTTGAGCCCTTGTTCCCCGGCGCAATAGGCCGCAGATGCAGCCACAGAACTAGGGAATAATCGTCAATCTTGTCGTTCTGCTTTCTCTTGTGGCAGCTAGCAGCTTGAAATTATTGGCTCTTGCGCATCATCTTGCATAGAAACAATGTTCTCACAAAAGCGAGAAGAGATACGCTTACCAGTTTCCATTAGGCCACAGATATAGGCTTAAGAACGGATAGAGGACTGTCAATCTTACCACTTCCCTCGTGGCAGCTTGCTTTTGAGACGACTGGCGCGCGCGTAAGTCACGCAGCAACAATTTGCTTATCGAAGGTAGAACAGCGGCGCTCGCCATCTTTTTCTCGTGATTCCAAACGAAGATTTTGAACAGCTGACAAGGAGGTGCAGCAAAAGCTTTGCGCCGAACAAGTCATTTGTATACGTGTGTCACGAAGCAAGCAGCGGAGGAAGAGCGCATACTGGCCGGAAAACGTAAGGCCGAAGGCCCCGTATAAACGGATTCCGGCACTAGTAGGACCAGAGCGATTCCCACCTTTCATCTCTCTCTCCATCATATATTAAAGTGAATAGAAAATCATGTATATTATATATTCAGCAGACGGTCACACATTGACGTCACATCACTAACATGTAATGACGCATATCGGTTGTTTGGATAATTTAGTGTCTGTTGGCTTCTCACTCATGCCAGGTATTTTCACTATGCCAGGTAGCGGAGGCTGAAGCTTATCACTGACTGAATGCATATGACGAGCCCGCACAATTTTGTTACGTGGCTTCTTCAGTGCGCGCAGACTACTTAAGCCACTTTCAATGAACACTAATTGTAGTTTATCATCCATTGAGAAGGGGGGAAGGGCAGAATATTATAATCGGGGGCCGACCTTCTTTTATTGACGATAGTGGCTGCTCAATCAAGCTCGTATGCGCCGAGCGTCTCCCAATGATAGCGGTGAGGCGGCACTGGCAGTTTCCGCTATGATAACAAGTCGGCAGGAAACAACGATGATGCGCTCCTCTCACACTGACTCTAGTGCTGACATGAACGTCAGATGGTTCAAAGTAACACGAAAAGCAAGAATATAGAGTGTTCGACTGTTTTATACAATTACTGGGTTGGCAGATGACGGCGCATTGCTTTTGAAGATAGTCTAGCTTGCATGATTGCTGAAAGGTATTCGCTTAGTTATTTTAGTTCGCTTCAAGAGTCTCTTGCTACAATGGCTTTGCGAACCTAGGTTTAATCTATAGCGAAGTGAGCAGCGTGAACCTGCAAGGTTATAGTCGCGCTGTCTGTGTTATGTAAAGCTTTATTTCCATGCACTCGCAGACATGTACCACTAGTTTATTGGTAAGCACATAAGTTGACCCCGGCGACATTATAACGTAGCTGCTTTCACAGTTTGAAACACCAGACCATTGGAATTGTCTTACAACTAACATCGAGGAATTATTCATGTTGATTACTTGCTGGTCTTCTCGGGTTCACAATGTCGGCTGCACGTATTCCAGAAAACTTACAGTATTAACAGAGTGATCACTCTTGTAAATCCCAAAGCGATTTCCATGGTTTCACGCTCTAAGTTTCGCCAGTGCTTATCGTTCGCAAATGGACAGCTTTGCTGTGATCACAGAAACATTCCGCTGGAAGGCGTAAGTACACGCTTGTCACATTCTCCACATTCCTTTGGTCAGTAAGTCAGTCCTTTAGAGTCAGTAAAGCTTAACGTAGTGCTTTGATTATGATTGTGCTCTTGCGAATAGGGTTATACGGTAAAAGCAAATAAGCTCCGGGGTTTTAGGTGGTGCAAAAACCGCGATTTGATTTTGAAGCACGGCGTAGGGGTGGACTCTAAGTTAATTTTGACCACCTGCGGTTCTTTAGCGTTCGCCCAAATCGGAGTACGCAGTCGTTTTGCATTTCGCCTCCGTGGAGATGTGATCCCCAAGGCAGCGATAGAACCCGCTACCTCGAATTTAAGTGTTATACGTGTCACATTAAAACGATGAAACATTATCGAATTTTACCCACTAAACATCAGACATCTGAGTGCAAACCAACCTTTTAATTGAAATGAAATAAATTTGCACTTTGGTTGCTCCCTAGACTTCAAATGATTTCAGGAACTCTTGAAGGCACTGTCACAATTCGTCAAAGTAAGCGATTCGCCAATAATGTTACTGAATACGGGAAAACGAAAATAAAGGAATCAATCAGAAGGGTAGCGCCTTTGTGACTACACATATAACCAAGATCATCTAAGCAGAGTTAAACATACGGACGAATGGACGGGTAGCCATTGTTGCCAGCTGCAGCGGCTGGCAAAGCATAGACTTCAACATTTCGCCATATAAGTTTCTAATGAAAATACATTGCATTGCGATGCTTCTGCATTACTTATCTCACAAGTTGTTTAAACATTAACTATTGCCGAAATATTGCAGAAAATACAAATTCCGCCTCCATTCCACACCGTGAAAGTGGGTGTACAGCAAAGCCTGGTGCAGACATTAAACGAGAACTGCCACAACAACTTACATTAGACGACTTTATACAAGCACCACCACCACAAGCGACGTACGTCATGCTCGCGCACACGTGTGCGGATGTGCAGCATATATATATATAGATCCTCATTCTTCTAAACCACCCGCCAAGTGCAATTGCCTTGCTGAACTAAATTAATGCTTAAAAAGTAATTGCTTCCGACAATGAGTAAAGTACGACTTACACATAAGATGCAGGCATGATAGCTTCCAACTGTTATTCGAATATATGCGAAAACTGGAAGAGAAAGCCATTTTCTAGCGGCCGTTTGAGGTTTGAGTTGCCGTGGCCGCTAGGTAGTAGCACTGTTAGCACAGCGCAAATCCTCACTCTTGTAGGTTCTCCACCTAGCGCAAGTGCATTCTTGAAGCAATTGAATTTCTCCAAGTAAAATGCGTCAGAAAATTCATAAAGGGCGACTTACACACAACCTGCAAACATAACAGTATCGGACTGTAATTCGAACATGCGAGAAAAACAAGTTACGCGGAAACTCAAACACAAAGCACTAGATGGATACAAATGGGTCGCGAAGCTTCGGTCGAAAAGCAGTTCAGAACAAATTGTCACCGACATCAGCAAGACGGTTATGGGAGCAGCAATTGAAGTGCGACTATGTTTGGAGGGAACAAACATTTGCGAAAGAAAAAAAGCGTTTTCTAATTAAAGCGAGATACAGATTCATTCAATGTAAAATAATATTCCTGGTGAATTTTATAATGCGTGATGAGTAAAGACATGTTTGTTTTATTTTATTATTACCAATAAATACATTTTTTTTCAGCGCCCATCGTAAGAAGGGGCTGAAAGGTGACGCCTCTATCATTTGCAAAACCATGCAGCTCTTGAAGTGTGCAGAGAGGCGCGCGCGTAAAGCTCGGCTGTTACAATACGCCCCCCTAACATGTAGTGCTGTTTTGCTTGTCGACGTTTGTCTGAATTTGGTGACGCGGGTAGCTTCACTGTTTTTTAACCTGTTCAGTCAAAAGTAGTGTGTTACGACCGCCAGATAATTATTTACTTTAGCTGTTTTCGTGCGACTGCGCTGGCCCACGGGATTGGCGTCGGATGATAGAACCAGCACTCTACACCTAAAGCTTTCGTCGGCCTCCAAAGGAAGCATGTTCTGCGCAGGGGTGCGATTTCGACAACCACGCGGCTGGCCTTCTGCTGCATCACTTTCAGCGCTGAAAGCTCGAAATGTTCATCAAGTCGAATCGCGGGTCATTTGAATATAAAACTTTAATGGCAGACTACCGAAACAAATATCGCGCTTTCGAGAACAAAATGACGTCACTTCTGTTTTTAACGGATATGGCGCCACGTTATCTTTTTCTTCCGCCGGAAGTTTTCCCTCGTCACACAAATGGCGCTAAGCCCCATGAGCCGCCGATGAACCGCCATGTTTTGAACGTATGGGCTTCTATGGAACCTTCGCTACCAGGCATGTTTACCTTGCAAAGCTTCTGTTTCTTATTGGGCCCTTTGCCTGGCGCAAGTGCGTTATTGAAGTTATTGAATTTTTGAAAGTGTGTCCGGAAATTTGTAAAGTACGGCTTACACACAACCTATAGACGTGATAGCATATGACTGTAATTCAAATAGATGAGAAAACACAGATGTGCTACGCGGAAACTCCAACACAAACCCCCTTTGGAGCTGCCACTACTGGTTCTTGACTTGCTTTCCTTGGTTTGGTTCCATAACTACGTGAAATTTCTGAAACGTCGACTAGTTGAAAAACAACACAGAGGCTGAAAACGCCTTTATTGCGACAGTTTTCCAAGATTTTACTAAAACAGGGTACATATAAATGTTTCGCTTGGGTATTGCAGAACACTACCCCTAGGTTTAAAGGTAAAATTTCAAATTATGAAAACGATAGCGATCTTTATTGCAAAATTTCAAGCAATATGTAACAATGAGGTGCTCAAACTGCAAATTTAGGCGATCATGTAAGAAGCATTTGTCTGAAGTTGTAGCATTTGCCACGAACAAAAATAATACGAACTTCTTCAGAAAATATTGGGTATTGCCGTGCCTTTTCAAAGCTTATATAGGAACAATGTCATGCAAACGTGCTCATTGCGACACGCTTCTTGTGCACATTCATGATATGAAACCGATAGTCTCTGTATATAAATAAAGTTGGTTATTCGTTCTTATGATGTACAAATTTTCTGCGATTCATTCGATATTTCGCAGTTACTATCAGGCACCGACTCAGCAACGTTTGCAAATTTCCATGGATATTCAACTTGGGGAGAGCAATGCGAATTGATATGTATTCCTTTTCACGTAGTGTTTCTATTATCGAAACCGAAGCTAATACTATAACATCTTGGTCTGCCATAACCTAGAATGAAGTAGCGACGGGTTTCTCCAAGAGATTCTAGAGAGCCAGACTTTAACGTGCACTTGCAACAAGCACTTTTACGGTCAAGTCTCATGAAACAAAATAGTGGTCTTGTTGACAAGGAATTTATATTATTCTATGACCCCTAAAACCTGTAAGTTAGGATCTTATACGCAGTGCTAACAGTGTCGTCAAGAGCCTTTCCTCGAGCTATGGCATGTACATGACAAGGATACTCTTTGAAATCGTACTTCTCACTAAACGCATTCTTTTATGCATTATGGAACCTGTCGCCTTTCTAGTTAAGAAACACCTGATATGCACCGCCGTCATCGCGGTTCTCAAAAGAGCGATTTAAAGCACAGCTCTTCCGCATGCACTCACCCGTAAACATCGCCACTCAATTCTGGCGTCCAAATAACACGTGGTTTGGTTGCGACACACTGCGACGAAGCTATTGCGGCGAAGAAATTTCCGGTTTGTCCCTTGCGAACCTAGTTCGTTGGTACCTACAACCGCTAACACCGACACAAGTTTCGACTCTAGCACTTTTATCACAAGAGAAAGCGTTCGAAGACGAAGGCGGACCGATGTCAGACAGTTCGCTTCTAGCGTTATCGTGTTGTCTTGTGTCCATGGCTTTGTAAGGTTTTGCAGCCTGTCGCTTTCTAACGAGTGGCGTCGTGAAACATCACACCCTTAATTGCACCACTTTAAAGCAATGAGTGGTAATTAAAATAGATTCGGCTTTAAGAAGGGGTATTTTAGCAAAGTTAGAACCACATAATGTGTTTGTTTTTTACTTAACCTTTCATCTTAACCTTTTTTTCGACAAAAAGAGCCGCACAGAGAGTTTAACAAATCTCACGACGCCACATTAGGCCAAACAGTTTCACTCAAACGAGCGTCCGTCCTGGCTCGCATTGTGCTCACATCACTCATGTTCTCTGTCTCGCACCACAGTAGACCGACAGTGTTCACACAGCGTCCGGCGTCGGCTCCCAAGTCAACAAAGCCAAGTCGGTAGACCCAGAGAGATCTGACGCTCCGTAACCTTTGCGGTTGTTTCCGGACCGCAGAGATCGGCTGTACAGACGAAAGACGCGCGAGTTGCACGAGTACGCCAGTGCCACAAAAAACCCTTGCACCGACGCAAGGATGCAGAAGGCAAACCAGACGGCCTTGAGTCGAGCCAGTTGTGCGGCCAGCCCAGCGACCCAGGTAAGAGTGAGGACGAGGAGCAGTTTGGCGTAGAGGAATAGCTGCAAGTAGCGCCTCCGCTTCATTCGGTCCCTCGTCTTGCGGTTCATCTGCAGGCTAGCCGTATAACGGGTCAGGATAGCTGCTTTGACGAAGTACCGAACATCCGACACGGCCAGAACGAAGGCAGGAAGGCAGAATGTCCAGAGGTAGGAGCCGCGGCCAAGAATCCAACAGGTGATCCTGTCGTCGGACATCTGATCCAGCACCGTGCCGAAGTGGACAACTCCGGAAAGACCCGTCAGAAGCAACGGAAGGCCCCACGCAAATGCGGCCGCTTTGAGGAACGACTTGCGGTCTTCGCTGGCGGGTGACGGCTGAAGGTTGATGTTGTCCCTGAAGGTCTTGTACATGTCTCTCGACATGGCGGCGAGCCAGCAGTGAACCGCCAGCCAGAGGAAATGTAGTAGGAAACCAAGAGTGACGCAGAGCCTCTTGTCGCTTGGTCGTTCAACGCCAATGACGCTGAGGAGATGTGACAGAAAGAACGCGGCCAGGAGGTTCAGCAGGGAGGTGCCGCTCAGCGTCCGTAAGTCCGAAAACAGGCTGTACGTTATGAAAGTGAGGACAACTCCCACTATTGACAAACTCGTGCCGATGACGGAGAGCAGTGACAGAAGACCCGTGGAGCCCGTGCCGATCTCGAAGCCACTGCCGGCTACCCACGTTCCGTTGACTTTGTGCAAGTGCGGAGCGTATCCACCGTCGCCGAAAGTGTGGAGTCCCACGGCAAACACGTCCGCCATCGTGATACTCTTTGCCGGCAATGAGAAGAATGTACGGAATGATGGAGAATGATGCAACCGCAAGGATACCGCTGCGAAAGCACTTTGCCACTTGTTGTCGGCGTTCCTGTCGACAAGATGAAGGCTATTCACAACTTTTCACAACTTCACAACTTTTCAGCTTGTCGAGAAAAATGTAGTGGTTGCTATTCATATTTTGTGTTGTTTTGCGGGTGCTGACATCTTCCTGGGCTTTCTCTTCGCCGGCTTTGCGTTGTTCACGCCTACTCCTTGCTGCTACTGAATGCACTTGAGGCACTGATTCGAGGTGATGACGGTGCTGGTCGCCTTTTCTTTTTCTTTGTGAATGTGCGACGGGCGCAATTATTTTTCAGCTAAAGGAAAAATGTGCTGTTGACAAGGACCGCGCTTTGCTTAGCAAAGGGTAGTGTGTGTCGTCTTCTGTCACAAAGGATTCGATTGGGCCAGTGCTGTTCATTAAATAAACACGCCGTGCTCGATAGCCATTCGCACTGCAACGCAACAGTGCTTACTTTACAGAAGCGTCAAGTTTCTTTCCAGGAACACGTGCGCGCTCAGCAATATGACATTCCTGGCAGTTCGGCAATCTTAGCTTCTAGTACGGTGAACGCTGCCAATAACTTTCAGACTCCGTCAAAATAAAAAAAATATGTCACTCTGTTCAAGGTTCTCAGCCAGTCTTTTCTCTTCAAAGGGGATGCTACACAAATACGCGTGTTATCCAAGACACCGAGAATCAAGAGCCTTTATCTTCTTGAAGAAAATACCTTGTTGCTCTTGTTTTCTCCACGAAGTGTCGCCCCAAATTTTCACAGTATCAAAGACGTAATACTCGGTGTCAGCTCGTGTCACCTACGCACCGGAGTACTCAAGAACAAAAACATTTGCTGGCGGCAGGCTCTCGCTGTTTTTTGCCGCTATTCCTGCGTTTCTATCAACGGCACATTCGTCCCTCTACAGCCTTAGAGTTGAACACCTGGATGAGACGGTTGGGACTACAGTTGACTTCAGCAAGGATCACATTCTTGTGATGGGCGAGGATGCAACAAATCTTCAGAAACACTCATCTATTGTCGAAGGCGGATATTCCGGTTTCACGGTTCACGCTGCGGTAGGCAAAGAGTGGTGGTCAGAATGCCTAAAGAGTGATACAGTTTCCGAATAGGCACCCGTCACTTTCAGAAACAAACACCCCAGTCTAAGAGCACACTGTGACGAACTGAGAAGGAGTCCGGAAGAAACTTCTTGTCCTAGTAGTCGTGACAGCTCGACGGTCACCTGTCACGGGTGCACAAAAATATCCGTGTCCCGCACCACTGTGCAGCTCGTTCGAGTCCGCGGCCGCTGACAGCAGGCAGTGATGAATCAGTGAAGCGAACGCACCAAGGCGCACCGCACCGAAGCCCGAGGCCAAAAGAACTGAAGAGCAGAGGCGAGCGGCAGCTCTTGCGTCGACCGCTGGTCGTCGTTTGACGGCGCGGTAGCTCGAGCCCGCAGTTCTATAACACCGGGAAGCCGAGTGAGCGACGAGAGGGAGGAAAAAAGAAAATGGGGGAAGGAAAGGAAAGGTGAGAGATCCCGTTACGACAACAAACGAGGAGGGAGCGAACGACAGATGGAATGGGGAAAGGGGCACACACCGAGGGGAAAAGAGCCTGGCGGTAAACTGGAGCGGGTGTGTGCAAGTGGTTGTTTTGAAGGTGGAGGGAGGCTAGAGAAAGAGGGAGGAGGAGCTGCTGTTAGGTGGGGCCACCTCTTGGCGAGCCAGGGAACTAGCCTTTCGGCTTGGATTGGAACTGCGGGCGGTGTTCTGAAAGGAGCTGATTAGAGTCTTTGTCATTGCGCGCGGCCGACGAATGTCTCGATTGCTCCGTGAAATTCGGTGCAAGCAAAGAGCATATTGCGAAACCAGATTCTTGAAAATGTTAAATTTTTCATAAACCATGGCCTTCGTTTTCTGTGGCCATTTGTGGCATGATATCGTTTGTTAGTAATATAACTTAAAAAAAATTACCGGAGGTATAACTATACCAGTGGAGGGAGATATAATATCTGTACAGAACGCTGGATGCAGTACTCACTTGATAACACAAACTGTCGTGCCCATATACCGACTTTCAAGGTGAGTAATGATTACTTAAAAAGTAATCTGTGGGAGCTATGAATAATATGAGGTGTTTGCTATCTACATGGAAATCGTAAAGGTCAACTTTATGCAAACCCTTCGCAACCCGTATGCATAATTATACAAATTCGTGAATGTACGCTGGGTGGCTGAGGGCCCCTTTAACAGTTCTGCTTCAATATTTGACGAAGAGAATGAGTAGGAAATAGTGAAACGTTTTTCAGAAGGCAGTCTCCGCTTGAAGCAGGAGCTCCACGCAAGTTCGTGTGCCGCATGGAACTATAGGGCTGCTTTCTATAAAGCGATTGCGCGGCACTTAGGGAACCTCCACCCGCTTTCCTGCCCTTAGCCATCTTCTTTCAGAGCTCGAACTTACTAAGCATGACAACGAGAGCTAAATGCTCTCGTTGTCGGTGACGTTCAAGTGAGCTTTATCCAAAAACCAGAGCCATTATCCGGACATTTAAAAAGAGAACAAACCGTAATCATCGGGGCAACCAGTCAAAACTTCTGAAGATACGGACTCTGGCCCCCAAACCATTGCACATGACCGCATTACATATGCTAGTTACTGCCCAAACAAGTTATAAAAAAATATTGCCTCCGAGTTCTTCCTAATGTTTGTTCACAATATCACTGAAGCTGTAACTTCTGGCACGCTGACGATTTATTTGTCATTTCCAACAGCGGCGTTCAAAAGGCAGATACAGGGCACCATATACTTCACTGGCATCTTTTGGCGCTGAGCACGTGTATTGTTTACCGATGTTTGGTGCAGCTAACAGCTCTGCTCCGCTGTTGGCTCCTCTCCTTCCTTCTCGACAGCGAGTCTCTTGGCACCGAAATGCGCATTCCGGAAAAAAAAAAAGAAAAACTCCTGCACTCATGTAGCTGAGCATGAACAGGGAGCCGGAGACTCGATTCCCGCCATTGTAACAAAGAAGACCGGACGCCATGATCGCACGCTCCAAAGTAAGGGAGCTTGCCCTCAAGGGAACTCGCAAAACGGGTTACGAAGAGGCTCCTCTCCCTTTATTTTTCGCGCCCTCGCTACCTTTTGTTTCAGTTTTTTTGTTTTTCTTGTTTTCCAGCGTTGCCCGATCCTACTTTCACGGGTTCCGGAAGAGTGAGTCATGTGAACGGCAGAAAACTATAACTTTTGTATTAGTGAATTTTTATCACATACAATAATATAGAACAAAAATAAAAAGGAAATGAAGACGTGAGATATGCAGATAGGAAAGGGAAAATAGTTATTTCTCGGCACTGAAAAAGTAAACACATACGCACAACTATTGATATGAGACGTGGAGAACGGCATTGAAGATGCCTTGCTCGCAAAGTTGGCGACCGTGTTGGTTCAGGGGGTATAGGGGTGGTTTCAGTAGTGGACTGTAGCAATACGCGGGATTATTTGGCAATTGAGGCCGGCTATTGCTCCGTCTGATCGCTTTTCGCAATGTCGCCGGTGTATATCTCGCTATGCATGCAGAAAACTAATTTCTTTTTTCAATTCAATTCAATTTTTATTTCCAGAATTACAAAGTGTTCTGGTGGATACCATAGGCTAAAAACTGTTGGAAAACAGCTTGACTAGGCCGATGGTCCATTACAAGGCATACATGGTGGTTGCATCAAAATTGTAACATTGTTAGACACTCAGAATAAATTAATTACATAAATGCACAATAGCAAGACCGAAAATTATATAAAGACTAAGAGAAAAAAAACAGTTAATACATAATTGATACATCAGAAAAAATGGAAGTACGTATGTAAGGGTTAATAATAAGGCTAATACAAGTCGCTCTGTTATAGAGAGTAGATAGTACTAACTAAAAAGAAAAAAAACACACATTCGATACACCAGAAGATAGAATTACATGTGTATGGGTTACAATATCAGTAACGCGTACAGTTGCCTCTGAAAGAACGATAAACAATCACTGATCACATGTTTACAAAATGCATTCGCAGTTCCTTCGATGAAGAGGTATATGTACCTTTATAGTTATTTAATATATGTGGTAGATTATGTTTCAATGACTGTAGGCTATATTTATTTCGAAACCACGGGACATACCATGTATCACTATTTCTCGTATTGGAAGAATTGAATTTTGGTGTCAAAGATGCAGTAGACACTAGGAAATTTTTAAAGGCAGTATTTGAGAAATAAAATGAATTTAGAAGGCGAAACGTGTAGAAATATTCTATTTTTATAATTTTATGCTTTAAGAACGCTGGCCGCGTTGTCTCCAGATAACCCATGTTGTCAATGTGCCGAATCATTTTCTTTTGCAAAGAAAGGATTTTCATGATGTTTGTCTTTCCTGTAGTCGCCCACACTAAGCTACAGTAATTTAAATGGGAAAAAAATAAGGCATAATAAATGTTCAGTTTTGCTTTGGTTGGAAGAAGACGCCGACATCGAGACACAACGCCTATGATAGCAGACATTTTTGTGCAGATATTTTCAACATGTTTATCCCAAGTAAGGTGCGAGGAAAAAGTGACGCCTAATATTTTATGTTCATCGACAATTTGCAGTTCTTTACCCGCACACACTAAGGTTTGATTACTAGTAATAACTTTATTTTTTGCGCGAAATAACATTACTTTTGTTTTCGTAGGGTTTATTTTTAGGCAATTAGCGACTGACCATTAGGAAGTAACGTAATCGTCGGTTTAGGAATGCAACACGTGAAGATTCCTTGCTCTCTACAAGAGGGCCATGCGGAAGCGCCGAGTGTTGGGCAAGTAAACATGCAGGTCGATTCTCCGTAGGTTCTCGACACGAGCTTACTTTCCATTGCGGTATTTTAGAGCGCAGCTCTTTGGCGTCCGTTCCTGGGTTTCGCGTCGTCGTCGGCGTCGTCGTTGTCGTCGGCGTTGTCGTCGGCCTCGTAACCAGCTCGCCGACGAATCTGCTCCGCCGCCGCCGCGCATGCGCGCTGTCGGCTCTCCGGGCGAGGGAGGATGATGGAAGGGAGGAGGAGAGACTGTGGAGGAGGGCTGGCTACACAAATGGCTCTTTGGCGTCCGTTCCTGGGTTTCGCGTCGTCGTCGGCGTTGTCGTCGGCCTCGTAACCAGCTCCGCCCCCCTTTCATCCCCCCAGCGCTAGCAGCGACCGACTGATACCGCTTTCGTGAGTCCGCTACCGCACTCACGAAAGACGTCGTGCACTTCCTGCAACTCGCATTAACCGTCCATCGATCCACACCGATGTTAGTAGTGGGGGACTTTAATGTTGACATAAAGACAAACAGCAATTTCCTAACACTTATGCGGGAGAACATCCCGTTCCTCTCGCTCGTAACGCGTCCCACGGCTGTGACAACCTCGCGAGGCATTTGTATAGATCTCGTCTTTGAGAATCAAGCATTGGTGTACCAAGTCGAACATATATCAGTCTATTTCTCCGACCACAAAGCTTCCTTCATGACTGTCAAGAACTGTTAGTGCAGTCTTTGTTAAAGGAATACGTGTGAAAAATAAAAAAAAATTCTGTGATAGCGCATACATGTGTTGCTCGATTTCTTTGCCTCAATCTATCGAAAAGGTGAAACAGCTTATTTGCTGCGCTCAAATTTCGCATTAGGAAGTAACGTAATCGTCGGTAATTTTTTTGGCACTCTCTCAGAAAGGGTTCGTAACTAATTTTTATGCCAAAGAAATTGCAGGAGAGTTCAAGCGCAGGACACTGATCACGCTGTAACAGGCGAAGCACAAATCCTCGAGCAAACGTCGAGAGCGTGGTTGCCCAAGTGCAGCGCGACAGACTAGTTTTGTACTACTCGACCAGAAGAAGGAACCAAGAAGGGACTGCAAGGACCTAGTAACCTAGCTACCAGGCACTGGGAGAGCGCACACGTAAGGGTCTCTCCGTACCGAGCGCAGAAATGGCTCAAGGCTGAGCACAAATAGTACTGGGGTCAGAGGGCACCTTTGGCGAACTGACGGGATGTGATGCACTTTCACGGCCATCAAGAACAGTGTACTTCGGATATTTGAATAGCTATCCCTAATAAGTTCAACAAAGTTTGACGAAAAGCGAAAGGAGGTCGGTGCTTTAAATATGTAGCTGTGTTCAAAGCGATCGAATGCCTTTGCTTCATCTAGTGAAACCAAGAGACCTCGTGCTGAGCTGCTCAGCGTGTGCGTCATTATGTCACGCGTAACGAAGGAGAACTGTGTATCTCTCTGCCAGGGAACGAGCATGCCTGATGGTGTCCTATTAGTGAAGGCGTCAGGCTTCCCAAGCGTCTAGTGACAACAACTATGAAGATATTGTAGTCAACATTGAGAAGCGTGATTGGCCTCCATTCCGCTGGACGAACTGATGACGGATCGTGATTAGGCACCACCACAATACGGTCGCGCTAAAGCTAGCCAGGAATTCTAAGTTCGCATGCAGCAGCTGATGACAGACATGAAAGTGGCACCAATATATTCCCGGAAGGTTAGATAAAACTCAACGGGTAATCCATCCGGCCCTGGGGCCGAGCCACGTTTCGTGGAAGATCATGCTGCCTTCACCTCATCAGTTGGCGGTCGTGCACAAAAACGGTCAGCTACCTCAGGTGTAACCTGGGGCAGCCCGCTAAACGTTCTACGAGATCCTCAAGAACAAGGATGTACTTGTACAGTCCTAAGTGCCATGTTTTGAAAATGCGATACAAAGAAGTATTTCTTGGCGCATAAGGAGACTATGCGCGGCCAAGCTGTCCCCATGTATAGAGGCAAACATCAAGGCCGTGCCAGAAAGAAACCTCTTTGTACAACCATGGTAGTTCCTCTGCTTACCTGCATCAATTATTTCTGAAGCCTTTTACAATCCTATTACTTCGCAAAACCTACAGGTACGGAGCAGTGCGCATAAGTCTCCTATAGCGGCACCTCTACATTATGCATGAAATAAATAGGTAGCATCATTGCTAGGAAATGCTAAACTAAAATAAATGCCAGCCTGCCACTGCTGACAAGCTTTAGCTGGGAGCCAACTCCAGTCTCCCTGTTCAAATATATGTATAACGCAGAAATGTTATCATGAGACAACCACTGGATCAGTTTCATTGAACTGTGTTGCATTTTAGAGGGAAAGATAAATAAAATCTAGTGACCCTAGCAATGAAAATTTTCATTCAGACCCCAGAAGTACAATGCGAAGCATCCTTTACGAGTTCAACCCAATTTCTTGTAACGCGTATCTGGGCGTTTGCATGGGCTGATCTCGAGGTAGTTCAGTGCAAAAATACTGACTGATGTTCCACAGAGGCCACTTTGTATCTGCCACTGGGAGTCTCAGTATGTGCGGCTCTTCAATAAACCTCTCTGATGCCAACTTGGGTAATAGCCATTGAAGCCACGGGGTATGTAATTGGGGCTAATGGTTATGTAATATGTTTATAATTCCCATTATGTAACAGCAGGAGGAATGAAATTGGCAAATAATAATGGACCTTACCATTGTCTTTTGCGCCATACTTCTTTCTTAATACACATTTCCTCATCACTATAAGCTTTTGGCAATATCACACATCGCCTTCGTCCTTGTTATATCCTTTCGTCAGCGTCTCACAGAGTGCACTCTCACTAACTGCTGTTTGCCTTTCGGTATACCTTGTGAACGATGTCATGCGTAAACGTAAATAATGAAGGCGAATGAAATTGTAACCTCTGTAGTGCTAAAAAATTAGGATCAATTGTGTGAAGCTACACATTCCATGGGGTGGCAGTGAAGACAACATTGCGCATCACATGTAACTTTATAGCACCGAACTAACCTTTTCTCGAAAGCTTCTGTATTCCGACATGTGCGCTAGTCTACGCAGTTTTTTTTTTACATTGCCATCGTCATAGATTCCTGGACCCGCAAAGCAGCCGCGGCTAGTAATCCCCTTGTGATTACGCGGCGTTGTGTTTTACGCATGTCAACGGCCGGCAATGCCGTTCCAACTGAAGTACCGATGACAATCTCTCTTCATGCAGAGGAGGCGAACGGAACAAAGGCAGTGTTATCTGTAGCTGTTCGTAATAAAGAATGGTATTTTCGACAAGCAGCAGATTAGATGGGGAGAAAGTAAAAACGCATACGAGAAAAGCAAGTGGAATTATCGATGGAGTTATGGTTGGATGAGGCATGTGTCCATCCCTTCAAGCAAATATGATTATAATAATGATGACGATTCAGAAAGCAATGACCTTGTTTAAATAACCAGCTTAGGAATCATTCCCTGGGTGGCACTATTTTATTCGAAGGCTGGCAAAACGTCAAATACTCGCGGTTTTTTTTTTCTTTCTTTTGATACCTCTGTAATTTCTCACTATACTGTTTTCTGCATTTGAAGTCCTTGCGCGCTTACTTAGGTTTTGCCTTTCACGCTGTATATTTCTTCAATAAAAGATGCTTTATACAATACAAGAGTGCTTTATCTCAAGAAAGAAAATAAAATGCTTTTTTTGAGTTTATAGAAGAATGCATGTCATGACATTTTCCCATGCAAAGCGAGCAGCTCAGGTGATATTGATTGTCTGCTTACGCAGGCCCTTCGCCAACATTTCTTCTAAAGAAACCTAAAACCCAAACAAAGATTGATAATCAGCCTACCCCAAGCCCCCTTCCCCCAAAAGGACGCGAGAAGTCTCGAACTACCAATTGAAATTCTGGCGAAATAAAGACTCAAATCAAAAATAAATCGTAAAAATAACATGGCTACAAGTGGTCGCCAGCGCAATTATGTAAGGCAAGGCGCGGTTAGGCGTGGTGTGTACGTGCCGGGCACACCAACGACTTGTCTGCCGTAGATCACCTTAATGGCCTTCCAGTGGACTCGTCGACACGGGGGTCATCCGAGCAGCTCTATGTGCATCGCTTAAGTGGAGTGAAGCGCACGTGACCACTATTTCTCTTCTCCCTCTCTCAGAAGCTTGCAACATGGCGTCCACGTGGGGAAAAAGAAAAAAAAACAAAATACGCAAGCAAAAGAAAATATCGCAGAAACTAGGAAGAAAAAGTGGGAGAAAAAGGAAATGGAACACTCTCTATTTCTCAAGTCAGATTGAAAGTGTCTGGCGCTAATTTACGTCGCGTTCTCGAGAAGAGGGGCACGTGAAATATTGCCGCCTTTGCAAACTTTTCTGTGGAGGCCCATGCTGCTGCCCAGCCGGTAGGAGGCTTTCGAAACGGATCAAATGCAATTCATCCCAGAAGACGCTAACAGGCTGGGTGGCAAGCATGTCGGCACTCGTGAAAATCGAGAAGAGCGCCTCGCCCATTCCAAGTAGGTACAACGTGTAGGAGTGCCGGTGTACTTTATATGCCCGTCCAGCGTATTACATGAGACATCCGAATCGTAATTTTGTAGCAGCCTCGCTTTCCGTATTACTGCGGGGGATCGCGCGCTTCGCAGTTGTGCTGAGAAAGTGCAGCTTCGCCCTTTTTTTTTAATGCTGCAGCCTGATGATAAAGTAAATACTTGCATGATTAATCTGAGTGAAGTTTGCATAGGGCTGAGACATTTGAAGCTTTATAGGTTCAAAAAGCATATGCATGGCAGTCCAATATAGAATGCGTTCAAAATTAAAGTATTTTAATAAACGCTTTATTGGGGCATACCTACGCAAATGCTGCTTGCAGAAGTGGCTCTGGAAAACTTTTCGCGAACAAACAGAACGAAAGACAATGAAAAAAGCCCTAACATGAACTGATTCTTAGATTGTCTGATTATGACATCTGCTTTTATAAGAAACTTGAAGGTAATCAGATTCTAAGAATTTTTTTAAAAATTCTTGTAGATCTCTTAATTCTCCTCGGAGATATTTGTCATGAGGTTTAGCATTGTAAGGTGGAGCCTTGTCACAGAGTTCCTCGCTACAGCCCTTGACTTGATGTAGATTACTATGACGGAAAGGCAGAAACTAGTACAGCCTTTTTTTTTTACCGTCCAAAGCAGGATCGCGACTGTCATCAGCTCGGTCTTGTCTGCAAACTGGTGTGCTACACGCAATCAGCTACGTCACATTGGTGGGTTGCCTTTGCGTCAGACTGACTTACAAAGGAAAACGTTATTTTTCATCTTTCATCCCTACTAGCCGCTAGCGTCTCATCTGTTCAAGAAATGCTCACATGCGTCCGCCGTGACGAATTTGCTCGGCATTGTTGCCTTGAGACACACCGGAGGCCCGCCATTTGCAGCGAGGAGGGCTCATAGGAAGGGCGGAGGTGTGTCACTGCGGCGCTTAAGTGGTCCAACCACTGCTTTTAGGAACCTCGTAAACCCGGAATGTATTCTAGAAGGACCCGCAAAATTCCAGAATTTTCGTTTTTCTTGTTGGATTACAGACTGACAGTCTTCTTTCAGCAGTAAATTTGGAATCGTGCCGTTAACAGGAGTTACCTCTTAAAATGTTGCGACAGTAAGAAACGTGAACGCTACATGAAAAATTCCCTCTGAATGGAAATGACGACTACCGAAAGTTTTGCTCGCACAGCGGCACGATGAGAATGCTTTAAACGGACGTAAAATCATCTGTCTCCTTTTTTTCTGGGATCAATAGGCAGGGCTTGCGATAAGAAACACAAACACTCCAGCCTGGGGGGGGGGGGGGGACCTCAGAATGTCCTCTTTGCGATAACAAATACACCAAGTGCATGTGCGAACTTTTTTTTCTGCCTACTTTGTTGTCTGAAGATTGGGCTTAAGCTGAACAAATTGGGAACAATATATCTCGTTCAAGACTAGACGCTCTTCGGGCTATAGAAAGGATTACATAGAGACAGACTCATTGTGCCATTTCTTTACCTACTTTGTTGGATACCTTTCTCCTTTGATGTCCAAAAACAAGAAAGGGGCTGGCAGATGGAATGGCACACTGTGGTATAAACTTTTTTAAACAGGGTTGAAGTACCTCAGACAGGCTGGCCAACGTTTCGATAGGTGGACCTATCGAAACGTTGGCCAGCCTGTCTGAGGTACTTCAACCCTGTTTAAAAAAGTTTATACCACAGTGTTTCTCCTTTGATGAAGGAGCATGGGGGCCAGACGACGTGCAAACTCGCTAGGACACATTTGCTTCTCTTTTCTATTGTCATTGTTGACCGTTTTATTAGCCGAATCACATTTCGATATTTAGTAAGATATTACCGTATGTTCCGGCCTGGAGCCCGCGGAATATACACTTTTAAATGTCAACGTATCACGTGGTGCGGTCAATATATGGACAGAGACAAAACGCTCTTAAATTTCACAAGATCGTCGGCCCTGTTAAAATTAACTAGAACCCATTGCACCTACAATTTCATACTGCGCCATATCAATAACAAAATGAACTGCAGAAATAATGATGGTTGTGGCGCATCTAACTTCAGGGAAATCTGAGAGATATTTTATTAGCTCTCCATGGCTGATGATAGGAGTTCTCACGTTCGTAAGCAGGAGTATCTAATATTGTGTTTGTTTTGAGTAGTGCAGCCCGCTTTCACGTGTTGCCTCTCAGTACGCCTGTTACCTAATCTGTGTGCCATCATCACCTGGGCGCTTGTACATATCCGCCAACACAGCCAACGTTGTATGTTTCTTGATCTATATGGGATTCAGTTTACAGTGTGTAGTGCAGTCTGTTATAGAGTTCAATACGCATATCTTCCTGATTAAAACCGTTATACCTCGGAGTACAAATGCAGCTATTTTCCTCTTTTAGATCTCTTCGTGAATGATTTTCTCCATCTGTAGCGTTTGTTCTTGGAACGTTACTTGTTTTTATCATTACAATGAGTAAACGGCTAGACGCGTCACACCTGTAAAGTGAATGAGTGCTCTTGTTTAATTTCATCTCCCCTCTCAAAATAGAAAAAGGGACATGCATATAGTGTATGTATAGAAGTAGCAAATCTGTGCCATCAATATCATAAGCAGGCAGGCTGAATACCTGAGAACTGATGTTATATGCTTTATTATACTTTCTTGCGAAAGTTCTTGATCATTCATTCACTCCACCAGGGAGGGATCTCTTCTGGCCATCCACAATAGACTAGATCACAAAACTGACGCAATTCCTTAAATATTGCTCGGCTTAAATGAAATCATTGAAACAATATGGAAGACCAAGGACAATTCTGCCTAAACACCCTTAAATAAAACCTAATGTCAAATCTTAAAATCTAGTGGTGCAGACTCTTGCTTCCTGTGTGAGCTAATATATTCCCAGAGATTTCATAACGACAGATCCTTCAAGCCGGACTAAGTCGGTCCTGTGTCTGTTGTTGACATCAAATTTTTTCTCGCAATCAATAGAAATACAACGATATAAATGCGACGCATACCATGTAAGAAAGACAACGCAGCGGTGCCTTCAAATGAAAGTTAAAGGGCTGAGCAGATATGCGTGCGATCGATTTCATGCAGTGAGCGATGAGCCGCTTACATCCCTAATTTGCTGAGTCAAGAAATGGAACCCGCGGAAATAAAACAAGGGGCACTCGCACAGTAAGAAAAGCAAGTTCCATAGAGATAAGCTGGCTTATTGCAAAGGCATTGGGGAACTTTATAGTTTTATTGCCCCTTTGATTAATTTCGCTTCATCGCTCGGCCATTCGTGATTAAGAACAGCGGTAATACGTTTGCGTTTCGTTCGCACGGCTCTTTCGAGGCGAAGGGCTCATCTTAATCCGCATCGACAACAGAAAGTTAAAGGAACAATTCGTGAAAAAACTTTGTAGGAAAAGCCTAAAACCATTGTAGGAAAATCCTAAATACACTTGCGACATGCCCCTTTGTGAGCAAATGTTAAATGAAAATGAAAAAAGTGCAGCAGACCCAACAAGTTGGAATCTACATACAGCGAAGCTTCCTGTGAATGCCCGCAGAGCCGAAACACGTACGCATACATACACACACAAACACACAGGCGCGGACGCACACAAATTACACTGAGCCTTTCGTAAAGCGGATTTGCTGACAACTAGCGAGTATGGCGGACGCCTTGAATGCATTATGGTTTCAGAGGCAGCATGCGCACACTTACGCAAGGCAATTCGAATTTATTCTGTTGGCAAGATGCGTTTACTTCCTCATTACTGTGCAGCCACGGATGCACGAAGGCGAGCTTTCTGGCTCCTTTTTTCTTTCCCCCAAGAGGCCGGCATCGCCACTGCCGCAGGTGCGCGGAGGCGAGAAGCATAATGGGAAGCAAAATACATCGTCATTCATTCATTGTCACTAGACTAGCATGACCCGTACCCCTATCCTATGATTTTTCTCCCAAACTGACAATATAATTATTCGCGTTGCTATGCATTTTAAGTGATTTATATACAGGGTGTCCCAGCTCACTTTAGCCAGAGCTTAAAAATATGCACATGTCACTTAGCTGGACTGAACTAAGGTAATGTTTTCAGGAAGTACCTCTTCCTGAAACCAGCCTGTTCCCTTAAGTGACTAAAGTCCAGTGTTGCCCTTGTTCTATAGCAAATTACCTTGGTGAATATTTTATATAATACTGGTAGTGAGCTAATGGGCTATTATTTTTCAATTCGTTAACCTCTCCCTTTTTTCTGAATTAGTCTAACGTTTACATCCTACCAGTATTCTGGGACCCTTGAAGTCGATAAACATTTCGTATAGACAGCCGCCAGTTTTTCAAGCATTACATCTCCTCCATGCTTGATTAAATCGACTGTTATTCCATATTCTCCTGCGGCTTTTTCCCGTTTCGTGTCTTGCAAGGCCCTTCGAACCTCATCGCTAGTTATAGGAGGAGTTTATGTATCCTCATCATTACTGCTTCGAATGGAGGTATCCTGGCTCCTCTATGTACCGACGCCAACTAGAATGAACTGCGCAGCAGGAAATGTGCCATGCGTTCACGCTCACTCATTACGTCGTGTGTTGCGCGTTTAAGTAACAACGTTAACTTGTCCTGCTCAGTGAACAAGGAACCCATATGCACGCGGTTCTGGAACGTCGATTCTTCTTCAGATATGCTAAGTCACCGCGATTCACTTCAACCCGTGCCTGACCAGACGAAGTTTCTTTATATTCTTAATTATATGCCATATCCAATGTAAATGTTCAGTTTTGATATTCAATGGAAATTTTGTAAAAAATTGAACATTTCAAGCTCCCCTTTCAATTTATAAGAATAAAACTGCAACATATGGAATTGCGTGTACCGAAAAAAAAATACCCACGCTTGCAGAAAAATATAGTATGGAAAGTTCGCCTGATCTGAAACAATAGTTATGGCAGTACACGAACGTTACTAATCAGCTAATCCACACTGCGGGCTTCCAGCACCGCCTTCTCGAAATTCCGTCACAGCTCCCTTGCGATTTCTCCACTGTGCGCAATCTCCATAAAGCAGTGAAAGCCAACCGAGCGTGGCTCCACCTGCCGACTTTTTCCCATTTTTTATTCACGTGAGAGGCTGCGAACGCGCCATATGACGGGGCGATGGCTTGCGCTCGGTGCATTTGCAAAAGCAGTCGAGAGCGGGCCTCTCTCAGGTTTCTCGGCGTGTGCGTGAAATAGAACAGGCAGAAAAAGATATTGCTTTTGAAACAAATGCCGGCTTGCGTTCCTGAGAGCCCCTGCATTGTTTACATTAAATTGCTTTCATTGTAAAAATGTTACTCTTACAGTCATGGTAGGCATTGTGTTGCTTCTTAGCTTTGAATATGATAGCCTCTCTTTTCTTTCCAAACTATGGCTCCTAGCTTGACGAATATTGTTACGGAAGGATGAAAGAAGAGAGAGGAAGAAGAAGATCGGAGACGCTGCGCTATATGCGTGTTGTTGGTTGTCAGCCATCTTAACTACTCTGACTTATCCTGTATATATATTGTAAATATAGTCTTTCTATACTCGCAACATCCCCGTAACATATCACCCTGAGAATTCTGCTCACAACCTTGGCCACGTCTGAGGTGTGTGGCGAAATGGAACATAGAGTGCTGCGGTGCGACGCAGGAGAGAGGGCGATTGTAACGTAACGTGACTATTCAAAAATATTAAGTTTACCTAGTGAAGAAATAACGAAGCTGTTAGTCCAACGTAGGGCGGTATGTTACAAGAATTGCTGTTAGTCTTCGAAGAACTGCATTCTAGTCACGCACTGTGCGGCAAGTAATAATAAGGGGAGAAAAGGACAACTTAAGAACGCCCTATATTGCAAAAAAAAAACTTAGCCGATAGATATTCCTATTTAGCCGCATTTTACGACTGTGACTGAACAGTAAGCAAACCAGTGCTATACGACGTTAGGATGGGTAGTTGGGCGTGTTGGTTAAGCATGATTTCTGAAGTGAAGGCGCTAAAATGACAGAGGACAAAGAAGAAACACACACACACACAGGCCCCTGTGTGTGTGTGTGTGTGTGTTTCGTCTTTGTCCTCCGTCATTTTAGCGCCTTCACTTCAGAAATCAATGCTATACGTACCATATATATAAAGAATTACGCAAAGAATGTTCTTGACTTTTCTTGTTAACTGCAAGATTACAACATTTCCGACTAGAGTTTTTAAAGTAAACAGCCAGTAACTATTTGCGTCTATTTATATTTATATTCCTCTTCGAATCTGTCACCTTTCGGCAATTATACACATTTCATTTCATTTGGCATTTCACAATAGCAGTTGTGTACGCACTGTCTACGTTCTGCAGATGGTTTGTTTCCTGCTGCGTCATATTTTATTGCGAAACTGTTAATGCGCCTAGAAGCTCTGGAAAACATCGCTTGCGAGTTTTTTGCTCTTTTATGAGAAAGCGTGTCACTCTCGAAGTTTTTATTTTGAGAAAATGTGGGGAATGTCAAGGTTAAAGCTCAAAGAACAGGGGTCACACGCTAATTAAAGGGAGAAGTCATTTCCAGGACCGTGTATGGGCTAATAAATGGGGACTGAAACTTCTCACACAACCCAGAAGTGTGAACTGGTGTCCATAGCAGCACTTCATCGCCAGGCTGGTAGAAAACCATGCGATGAGATGCGTCATAATGTTCCTTGCGATCATGTTGTCTGGCTTCGGTGTTGAAGCGGGCACGCCGGCGACAATGGTCAAGGCGCGAAACATATTCTTCGCAGGAAGATGGAGATGAACTAACAGGGGCAGAAAAAAAAGAAACATCGAGAAAGGAACTGGGCGAACGGCCATAAACAAGGTGGAATGGCGAGTAACCGGTTGTGCGTTGAACGGCGGTGTTATACGCGAAGGTGACGAATGGCGAAATTGCGTCCCGATTTCTGTGATCTGGTTGAATATAGGTGACTATCATGTCAGAGAGCGTACGATGAAACCACTCAGTCAGGCCGTTGGTCTGAGGATGGTAACCTGAAGTAGCCTTGTGAGTTGTGCCAGAGACTGAGCAATTCACCAACCAGTTCTGAAAGAAATGTTGTTCCGCGGTCGCGTAGAAGGACACGAGGGGCGCCGTGACGCAGGATTAGGGCTTGAAGAATGAAGGTAGCAACTTCGGAAGCAGATTCAGAACTGACACAAGCTGTTTCGGCATAGCGTGTGAGGTGGTCGACAGCTGTAACAACCCATCGACTACCGGCTCGAGTCATGGGAAGTGGCCCATAAAGATCAATGCCAACAACATCAAACGGTTCCGCAGGACATGAGACCGGTAGTAGCCCATCTCAAAGTCATATTATTGCAGACGAAAAATCCAGCGACCAAGCCGCCCTGACAAGTTCTTGAGTGTGGATAGCCAATATAAGGCGTGATGGGCCGTAACGATGGTGAAATGGCGGCCGTGGAGATAAGGGCGAAACTTCTGGATGGACCAAACGACAGCCAGGCATTCCTGTTCGGTGATGGTATAGTTCTTCTCGGCAGGTGTGAGTGCGTGGCTTGCGTATGCAACGACTCTCTCACGCAAAGAGGTGTCTCGCTGGAGGAGAACAGCACGAATGCCATGGTCGCTAGCGTCCGTGTGCAAGGTAATCGGTGCAGTCTCATGAAAATGACACAGGACAGGTTCAGATGTGAGTGCGCCCTTCAGCTGCTCAAAGGAATTAAGATTCATAATCCGGTGACCACACGAAGGGAGCACCAGAACGAAGTAGGTTGTGTAAAGGAGCAGCTATAGAGGCAAAGTCGCGTATGAATCGGCGAAAATAGGAAGCGATGCCAAGAAAACTGCGTAGTTCTTTGGTCTTTTCTGGTCGTGGAAAGCAAAGCACCGCGGAACTTTTGTCAGGATCAGGTCGAATACCACCCTTGCTCACAATGTGACCTAACACTTTGATCGTCTTGCTTGCAAAACGGCACTTTTTGGTGTTGAGCTGAAGACCAGCGTTATCGAGGCATGTGAGAACCTCGTCGAGACGTTGCAGGTGTTGGGCAAATGTCGATGAGAAAATAACGACATCGTCCGGTTAGCGCAAGCATCTTTTCCACTTTAGGCCGCACAGAACAGTGTCAATGATGCGCTCAAAAGTTGCGGGAGCATTGCAGAGGCCGAAGGGCATGACGTTGAACTCTTAAAGGCCATCTGGGGTTGCAAACGCTGTCTTTTCTTTGTCGTCTTCGTGCATGGGAATTTGCCAGTAACCTGAACGCAGATCCAGGCTGGAGAAGTACTCGGCACCTTGTAGAGAATCAAGTGCATCGTCAATGCGAGGCATAGGGTATACATCCTTGCGCGTAATCTTGTTGAGCGCTCGGTAATCGGCACAAAATCGCACGGAGCCATCTTTCTTTCGGAAGAAAACGATGGGAGACGATCAAGGGCTAGCAGAGTGGCGGATTATCTCACGTTGCAGCATGTTGGCGACGTTTTCCTCAATAATCTTGCGCTCAGATAGAGACACCCAAAACGGCCGGCGACGTGCGATGGATCTGCCGTCTGTCTGAATGCGATGCGTTGTGACAGGAGTCTGACCCAATGTCGAAGAATGGGCGTCGAATGAAGTTTCATGCCTCTTCAACAAACTAAGTAACTGTTGCGTCTGCGAGGGTGTTAAGTCGGGGCTGATTACGGCTGCAAGAGCGGAGGTAGAGGAAGAATGTCCAGCGTAAGAGATTTCAGGGGGAGTCGCCTTCAGGGGAACGACACAGAAAGGCTCGGAATCAACAACGCAAGCCAAATTGGCGTCTTTAGGAAGGAGAATTTTCTCGGGTGTTGTGTTCCTTGCGGCGAGAAGCGCAGACCCATGGTCAAATCTAACTAGGCCTGATACAATGGCTATCCCCTTTGTGAACCAACTCGAGGAAGGTAGCACTAACGCATCTCCATGGTCGATGACGTCGGACGTGATGGTCAGACTTTGCTGACAGCCTGGAGGTAACACGGTATCTTCTGCAGCGAGCAGATGAAGTTGCTTATGCTTTTTATCGTCAAGCGAACAATCGGTGTCGGTCATATGTACGACACGTTGCCCACAACAGATAGCACCAGAAGCAGAGACAAGGAAATCCCATCCTAAAATGAGCTGGTGGGAGCATGGCGACAGTACAGTAAACTGTATGTGGTGGATAATGTCGTCATGTCGCACCCGCGACGTTGATCCTGTCGGCGCTTGCGGCCAAAACGTGATATGTGGCCGCTATAACCACAGTAATAGCATATAAGACGAGTTGGTCGCCAAGGCGGGTATAGTAGGGCCCGATGGTGCGGTCAGATGAGGCGATGAAGGCTCAAGGGGTATTGAGGGGATATTTGCCGGAGGAGTGACACCAGCCTGCCTGCACACACACACACACACACACACACACACACACACACACACACACACACACACACACACACACACACACACACACACATGTATATATATATATATATATATATATATATATATATATATATCCGCCCACGTACCAGCGTCCTACCTGTTTTGTCGTCTTTCTCCTTCCCTCAATTTTTCCCATTTCATTAAAGCACTGGGAGATCGCAGGCCCTGGCCTGATATTCACAAAGTTTAAAAGCAATGTGCATATTTTCATTATGCACAAGGATATAGGAATGACGCCGAGAACGACCTCCGTCCCAACTCAAGTTGCCGATCTCTCAACAAAGCGACCGTCTGGTCTAATATCACTTCCATCTCCCCGGTTGCGTCACTTTCCTCCAATTCAATGCTGGGAAACAGGTGCTGCCATCGTCGGCCAATTAGACTCCACGAAGACGGGTGTGGTTTTCGTCCAATGTGGAGGTGTGCAACACTCCTCCTGTGAGAAGAGATTAGGCCAAAACTCACCCAACGTCATTGCCCAGTTTGCGCTGTCTGTTTAGTCGCCCCTGACACGGGTAGGAAAAGACAATGAACACACACGCCGTCGCCTGGAGGGCCGCCACATCTCAGTTGGCGCCCCTTTGCTCTTGTAAGCTGGCTTTCCTAGACGGTCGGCGTATAGGATGCTTGCATCGGCTGTGCTTTCTCCCGTTACGCTCCCTTTTCAAGGAGCTTCTCGTCTCGTTGTCCGACGAAAGTGGTCGATCAATAACCGCCGCCTGACTAGCACGCGGCTTCGGCTAACGAAGGCGCTGCACATTCGAGCTCCGTAACGTGGGTCAGCGACTATTGTCGGGGTCAACGCATGATCTCAAGAGGGTTTAATGAAAACTGCGGCCCTCATTTTCGGTCTCCTTGAACCTGAAGTTTGAAGTGCGTAGGTTAATTGCGGAATGCGGAATTGCGGAATTGTAGGAAGTGCGTAGGTTAGGTTGCTGAGCACTCGCCTACTCCCAATTTTAGTGCAATATACAAGTCATGTGGCTGTTTTTCCCTGGCCTCCATGGTGAACTGTGGGAGGCGTGATGTTTATATTTCGTTGAAGTGGGAAGATTGTGTGTTGCTGACAGCAGGAGCCAAGCGGGCACGTATTTGCGAAGCAGAAGTCAAAGTAACAAATAGGAATAAGACTAATTGCTCGGCAAGCATACAACACAGTTGGCGCAGTGTAATTTACACTTGCTTGTCACCAATAAATGTGATTTTGCTCATTTCAGCGCTAAAAAAAAACACCCTTTACAAGCCTCAGCGAAAGAGTTACCCTGTTTAAAGTTGTTGTCCACCTCTTAAGTCGTAACAGGTTTGTAGCGCTCTTGTGACCATTGCATGTGTCCCTGTTCACGTTGTTTTGTTTTACTTAAAAAATTCGCCCAGTTCACCAAGCTTTAAAGCTTCGGATCCTTAAAAATAATTACAAAACGCAACTCAAAGGTACACCTTAAGTGGCCCTTCAGATTTTTCTTTTTTTTTTTTACTTCCATGCGCAGTGCCTTCCAAAGTCCTGTCTTCGAAACATTTATAAAAGCCCTTTACTGCTATTTTTTTACTCCTACTTCCAACGAATCGTTGAATGATGCGCAGTCCTCCAAGTATTCTACGTGCAAATGTTTCGTGGCTTCTCCCTTGTTTTCATTTGTCACGACAGCACCTCGGAACGCCAGTTGAGTTACTACCCGCATCGACTGGGCTTTTCCGGAAGACATGTAGCGAGGTCACTCACGTTGTCCCGTATACGTCTTCCTTGTTACATTTAAGTGGCGACACACAGATAGCGACGACATTCCCAGGGATCCCAAGGGATCCATTGCTAGGGGATGTAAACGCGCCGCCCGGACCTAACAACATGTTTAAGGAAATGCGAAAGATTATGTCTTGGACGGAGGACAACTAACAACTCTGTGGAGCTTTTTGTCGCTCAGCGGAGTTCAAGCGGCTTTTGAAGAAGCTACCCTCGTTTCTGACAATCTTGCATTTTACCGAAATGTCTCTTCCTGTTTCTCTTTTCTCGTTGGCTGATGCGACCCATAGCACTTCACTACATGGCCCAGAGTTGGTGAGTAGGAACATAAGAAGATACGTTTGATCGGTTTTATCTTGCGCTGCCCAAAATTTTCCCGATATGTGATTATACTTGTTATTTTACAATATACTTTTTACTATTAATACTAAAACGCGAAAGGGAGCAGCCGTCACCATTACAGGTCACTAAATCTTTTTCTTTTATTTTATTTCACTAAGAACGTGCTGAGGCAAAGAGACTCCGTGAGAAGTACAAGGTGAGCGATAGGATCAGAAGAGAAGCATATGACCTTAAGGCAGCCTGATAGCTTACAAACTGGGATACATGGCGCAAGAATGACATAGGGACAAGCAGGAACACGGGACGAGCGCTTTTTTCAACAATTGATTTATTGCAGCTGGTGAGCATATATATACTCACTGAGACGCTACTGCAACAAACACACTGAAGGGAAGGCGGAAAAGCAGTCATGTGACTACTATGCCCAAAAAGTCAAGCTCTTTCTTTGATAAAAGAATAGACGGCGTGCCAACGCAGTCATCACCTGCTCTGGCTATCTCAGCTGCTTCGACAATTTCCCTCGTAATCTCATTCCTGTGGCGATAGACAGCAACAGTTTGTTTTAGGAGAGGGAAGAATGGTGCCTTCGCGTCACATTGTCTACAATGGGCAGCCAGATGCCCATCTATTGCGATGCTCTCAACTTTATTACTATGCTCCCCCAGACGCACGTTTAAACATCTCGAGGGTTGCAATGTGGGCTTGTTGGTAATGCATCTTCAAGGGGAGTATGGTAGCGCGATTCAAAGACGGGACAAGAGAAGACACAAAGGGACACACACAGCGCTACCTGCCCACAGCGCTATCTGCCCGTCTGGCGATAGCGCTCGTCCCGTGCTCCTGCTTGTCCCTGTGTTATTCTTGCGCTATGTATCCCAGTTTGTATGTATCCCACAAACACGCCCAAACTTCTTCCCTGCTACAGCCTGATAGCTGCTACCAATTACGTGTGAAAGCGCGGTAGAACTGACTACTTTTTTTCCGGTCCTTTACGCTGGTGTGCGGTATCTTCCCTCGCTGAAGAAAACCTGCGAACTGACCATCTGACCGTAAGTGAAGGAAACGTGCATGCCTTAGTTAGTTAGTTAGTATGTACACAAAATGACAAGAGAAAGAAAGCGCATAGAAATGACTAAAGGTGTTACAGCGCATCCAGTGCTTAGCTATTGGGCAGAAACCATCGGCGATGATTGTCAATGTGAACGAAAGGCTGCAAGGAACGAACGGACAAACGAACGAACGAACGAGAGCAAGCGAGAATCCAGAGAGAAAGTGAGAGAGGGAAAGAAAGAGTAAGCGACAGAGAGGGAGATAACGAGTCCGACCACCGGTCATCAACAAACAACCACAAAAATGACCGAAAGAACCAAAGAAAGCTGTTTGCTGCAGAACTGCGGGGAACGGGAAGAGAACATGATCTGTTTACACTTCAGTCGCAGAAATGCCGAGGCACGTTCGGCAAACATCGTTGCTCGTTCTGTCGCGCTCTTTTCAAGCAGAGGCGCGCGCATAGAATTGCACCGCGACGCAGCCGTTGGTTAGACAACGCAAGATCGAAAGTTGAGGAGTCCGTACGTCGATCGTCGGCACGATGAAAAAGGCGCTTACTGCTATATGCGCAGGCTCAGAAAGTCCTCGTTAGTGGGACACGCGCTAGCTTACGAGTACGGGAGAATGCGGCCGTGCGTGTGGCCTTACAATGCTTAAGTGCGGGGCCGTGATAAAGCGTGCTTGCCAGCGGCGTTGATGGCTGGGCATACTAGCGCAATGTTCGCGCCTAATGATGCTGCGCAGATGGTCGATGTGTGGGCATACGTAGCCCGGCAAACTAAATTGGAAGACGGCCATCTACTGCAGTGGTACTCTGGGTCAGATGCCGTGTAAGCGCCAAGGGACTGACTTGCTCAATAATTTGGAAAAAAAAGAAAGAAAATGTGGAAGAGACGTCCTAACGGAAGTCTCAATGGTAGTCTTGTAGTGTGTCATCATCGAAATGCAGGCATAAACATCGGGTAGTGAACCCACGACCAACTCATAGTAGTGTCTGCTCTAGCGCGCCTGGTATAAGCACAACTTCTACACGCTGAACGTTTCAACAACAAGACAAGGGGCAAGTGTTTCGCAGCACTGCACAGTGACGAATTTAAGGGAGAGCCGTGCAGTTTAGTTACGCGTGTTTTTCTTCCCGCTCGTGCCATGCAGCCAAACGGGTGACGGCAAGCATGACTGCAAACTACCAGAAATGCTCTGTTTACGCCAACAAAATTTAAGTGTACAATAATTTTAAATAAAAGCTCATGTTGCAGCACAGGAGTCCCAAAAAAGCGGGCTCATGAATTTAACAGAAAACAAAAACAATGGCGTACCTTGCTGCTCCCTCTCACTCTGAACAGTACGTGTTCAGTATGCGTCCAGATAAGCGGAATACCAGCGATGAATTAGCGAGTAGCAATTGAATGTTCCAAAGCGGTTGGCTGTTTCGCCCTGCATGCTTTGACACCTTAAGTCATTACTCTTAGTTCGAGAAAATGGCCGATGTATCAGCACAAGTGGTTGGCGGTCAGATATATTCTTTCGGTATTGTACAGCTTTGCTAGCTATTTTAACACAGTGGTGCTCCTTTTTGTGAGTCGTGCTATTACAGTTGTCACAGACATTTTACATTTAGAGAGAGAGAGAGAGAAAATGATAAAAGAAACGCAGGGAGGTTAACCAGGACTGAGCCCGGTTGGCTACACTACACTGGGGAAAGGGAGAGGGGGACGGAAAGATGAAAAGAAGAGAAAGTCCACTGGAGATATCAGTCGGTCACTCAGTCCGAATCACAGGCGCTCACTCAATCCGGTCGCTTTCAGATACCGCAGCAGCGCTTTTGTGGCCTTTTGTAGCTGCGATATGCGAGGCCATGGTCCCAAGATCTTCTTCAAGGTGAACGGCTTCCCATCGAGCTGATTGAGAGCTGTGCAGAGGTCTTGCCTTTCGTTTTCATAAGATGGGCAGTAGCACAGTAGGTGTTCTATGGTTTCCTCGACACCGCAGGCATTGCACTCGGCGCTATCAGCCATTCCAATCGATTTACATTTAGAAGAATTAATACCACAAGCACATGATCCTTATGGTTGCCAACAGAGGTAGATGGCGCTTTTTTCGCGCAAGGAGGAAAAAAAAAAAGCAGATGAATATTATTAGCAAAAAAATGCTTGATCCCTCATTCAGAGGAATTGGTCATGGCACGAAAGTGACGCGTATATTCTAAGAAGCAGTGGCAACTTTGTTGCACATTCACAATTCAGGTCTATAAATGTGCGGAGTGTTTTATTAATTACAGTTTTTTTCGAATGGCAACGCAATGGCCACGATTACCAGACATGGTAGCCGCATTACGATAACGAACAAAGGCAGAAATACTCGTGTGCCGTGCTTTGGAAGCACGCTAAAGAACATTAGGTAATGTGAAGTCCTCCACCTTGGCGTCTCTCATAGCCCATTGTGCAGATTGGGGAAGGTAAAGAAGTAGAGGAAAGGGCTTATCGGTGCATTTTTGACGAACTAAGAAAATAACCCACTCACAAGGGCAGTGACAGTGATGCGGTGTGGTATCTGCCTCTGTCCCCGTTTTCGTGTGTGGGTTGTTTCTTCTTCAGCTGTTTATTTTTTTTTTTCATTCAGGAGGTTAGACACCTCAATTTTATTTTAATTTTGAGGGCAGAAATAATGAAAATCGCTTTTAGGGGCCTTCGGCCCACAAGGGTGGTCAAGGCTCACTGTAAAAAAAGTGCACATGGTGAAATTTGCGACCACTAATACATTAAAGAAGAACGGCAGATTAGTCGAGTTGATGGATTTCCATAATGTTAGGAAGAGCTCTATCAACATAGAATACAGAAAAGAGAATGGGACACAGCGGCATGTGTCCTATTCTCATTTCTGTGTCCTGTGTCGGTATCGCTGTATTTAAACACTATCTGTAGTTTGAATGTCTCGCCAAAGGTCCCTGAAACTGTTCATTTTTATTATCGCAATGACGACGGATGTAATTTTTACGTAGCTTACATGCAAGTTGCTCGTCTTTGCGCAGGGACATTTACACTTCAAGCTTCATATTTTTCCTCGGGCAGCTAAACACTCGAACGAGCTTCCCTGCAATGTTGCCGCCATGACATATCGTTCATATTTTTTGGCAAGTGTTCGGACTTGTATTTTACTTTAATCAAGTGCCTTTATTTTTTATGTACATGCTAACCACCCCTTATGCGATACCTCGAACAGGGTCTTTGAGGTAATAAAGGCCACTGAAGTGAAAATGTTTTGACGTTATATCACACAGCCCGCCGAAGCTGTAAATGCAAAAGTTGGTGGATAATGTCGTAGAGTCTGCAGGGCAGGAAAGTCGTTACGAAATGCAGCACCTATAGTTTTCAACCTGCAATGAACGGAACTGAAATACCCTCACTCAGCATTCTCTCGGTCGCGTCCATTCGGACAAACTATATACTCGCAAAAAGTGAAACAACGCTGTCATGTACTTTAAACATGTGTGCCGCAAAGTGCTGCGTAATATTTCGAGTCGAGTACAAAAAAGAAATACGTTCCATTCCATTTGCAAATGCAAAACAGCTTGAGTTACGGCCGCGGAAGGAAAAACCAGGAAAGCAATAAAGAACATTTATAAGAATGCTAATTTCAGTCAAATTTCCAAGTAAGGGGGAAGGAGGGTCCATCAACATTCGCGGGAATGGTTTAATTTCCTTTCTATACAATTCTCGCTCTGCTCCACGTCTACATTTTTCAAGAGCGGCTAAGATTAGAGGGGCCAATGGAAGGTCCTAAGGATGAAAGGAATGTCATTAGGATGGGTTTTACTGACGTATGCGGCACCTATTCCTTTAATGTTCTTTTTTTTTTCTTAGAGGCATCTGTACACTAAGTGTATAACGCAACTCTGGAATGCAGATAATTTAACTTTAGTTCTCTTCAAATATTTGTGGTTACACTTTTCCAAATAAGCTGAAACAGAGCGCCTAGATACACAGTCCTTCTCTCAGAAGCACATATCGGTCCGTGTTGATACACGAAAAGAAATAAAATGCGGGAAGGCTCTCGATTGTATAAAGAGGACTGGAACGTTTGCGGGCCTTCCCACTAAAGAATTCCATTGCCCATACGAAATGGCCCAGTGCTTCATTGAGTACCTAGTGGTTCGCTGCTGTGAGTCACACAGCGGTGCTCATCAGGTCTGTATAATTTCCACTTTTCTCGGCTAACATCAGAGAGGAACAACCTCCAGGTATGTGGCTCGTTTATTAAATGTCTCATCTGGAAAGCCATTCAGGCCTCGATCTCCTTTGGCTTGCTTGAAATAGCGATATGTTTTAGACTTTAGTTTCTCTGCATGCGGTCGGTAGCAAATGTGGGCTACGAACATTGTGGAAATAAAAATAAATGGTGGGGAATAGGAAGACGTCTCAGAATACGTAGAGAATGGCATTGCTTCAGCGCAAAAAGATGCAGGTAACTGAAATGAAAGGAACATCTTGGTTCTGAGCTGTCTGTTCTTATTGCAATTTTCTTTCAAAATACTAAACGTATTTCGCTTAAGCAGATCAAACAAATTTCTTTTACTGACCGCAGCGGCTCAATGGTTACGGTGTTCTGTGCAGCGGAGTACGAAGTCGTGGGTATATAGTGCTAGCAGCGGTGGCCGCATGCCGATGGAGACGAAATGCAAAAATAAATAACTACAGGTGCATTAAAGATGATCCACATTAGTCAGGTACATGTTTAGCATGTTCACAAGCCGATTTCTTCACTTCTTTCTTATTGTAATTTATTTTTATCAAGACAGCACATTAACTGCAGCACGGCATGTCTTGTCCGTTAGGGAACCGCATAGCACGTGACACTCACGCTGAAAAGCCGTTTCTGCGCTTCCCCTTAACACTCGCCGATCTTGTGGCATCTCGCCGTTATGAGGCTCTAACATACTATGCGCTGTGTAACGTAGCGTGCTACGTTTATAAATATCCGCGAGGTTGTGGCAGTGTGAAAAGCGTACAGAAATAAATTATGGCACGAGAAATTTCTTTCCCTCCATGTCATCAAATTTGCGATTGCATAGACAACGTCACATAGCACCGAACTCACCAAACACGATGTTGTCTTCCCAATAATCAAATGCTACAGTAGTATACATCAATAATTTGATTAATGACATAAGAATGCAGCGCTGCATGAATAACCAGCAATAATAAAATACGGTATACTCCAAACAGTAACCGCACTGCCGCAATAATAACCATGCTTATTTGCAGAAGTCAGTAAGGCGCTGTTCTTTTAACTACCGACGGGCTCGTGTAGCCTGTTTTTCGTTCCTCTAGACCAATTCCGCAAACTGGTCTCCAGCTGCCATTTCAATACATTGCTCTCCGTATATAATAAATAAACGGTGAATAAAATCTTCTAACACGCCTGTTGGAACGTACAAAACGCCACCCCGTTGAGCAAATGTTTTTTGGATTTAGTACTTCTTTGGAAACGAGTTTCTTTGTAATCATCAATCTGATGGTCTATCAGGCACCCTGCTCTTTGTAACTCCTTCTGAGTAAAATACAGAGGTTAGGCACCCGAGCCCTGCTCCCTGTGCATGGAACTAATCATAAGATTATTTGCTCTAAGCCGCGATGAAAAGGAGTTTAGTTAAAGCTTTTCACCCTTGGACATGTCTTCGCAGAGAAACTACGAGTTATTGTTTCACCGAATAGCTTTTCTTTTAAAAGTTTTTAAAGATAAAGTTACCGATTGCTTTGAAAAATGCAGGAGAACAACCAGGAAACCACCGTAGTAAAACCTGTATACACCATACTTGATCTCATTTTTTGTTTCTGAAATTCAGCTGCAGAATTTCAAAAATGCAGATATAAGCTAGGCCCAGCGCTTCTCCTGGCAGGAATTGCACGCAATTTCTATGCACCGAGCATTGCACCTTCAATCTCGTACGGTTCACATGCCATGGGTTTCGGCGACAGTGTGCGGGTGAGTGGGCACGAAACCGAGATTGCACTGAGCGCACAGTACTACGAAGTAGAACTCCCCGAAAAACAGAGAATTCGAAGCTACAGAGCACCCAGCAGGAGCTTCGTCGAGGTGACGAAATTCTCCGAATCTCGAGGTATACGCGCTCGTGCTTGGGCAATCGTCTGCGCATTCTTTTGGCATGCAGCAACTCCACTTATAGTCGGAAGAAGGCGCGTGTGCAAGCCAAGAATGGTCGAGCTGCAGCATGCGTCGATGTTGCAGAAGTTGAACAAAATGAACTATCCAGCGATGAATGCTATGCCAGCCGAGCCCTGGAGATCGCTAAGAAGTACCACAGTGTATGCGAGCAATCAATGGTGGCCGCACCGTTTCAGCCTCTACTTTCTCAACAAGACAACTTCTGGCGGGAGAGACGACGCGAACTTTCCTGCCTGAGTATGGCCTCCCAGTTGTGCATGTCGCAGCTAGCATTTCCTATGCATTATATTACGTGTTTCTCTCTCTCTGTCTCTCTCTCTCTCTTTGTGCGTGTGCGTGCGTGCGTGACTGGTCGACGGTGTACTTGGGCATATGTATACATAAACTTTCATATTTTATACGAGTGTTGCAAATGCACATTTACAGTCGACCGATTCTTTAACAGTACCGCGCGAGTGTCGACTGGTCGGTCGGTTAGCGCCTTCTAACCGCGCGACGCCCGCCCACGGAAGGCGAGTGCTAGTTTCGGTGTCAAGGAACTATAGCGGTTGCCGGGCTTCCTAAAATGTCGTGGAACGGAGTAGGTGTGGATGTTCACATTCCTTGTCATTCGTAAGTTTTTTTAGAAATAAAGAAATTTTAGTGAATGGCAAACAGCTCTTCAGTCTGTTTAGTTATTTTTATATTTCTCTTTTTGTGAATGTCAGATCGGGCGAGGAGCGGAAAGTGGTTGACTTCTTGTTTGCCAAGGGGCGCGCAGAAGCACTGCGGCAAAAGGAAACGTGGACAGGCAAGACGCTCACTTGCAAATACGTATGTTGTCAGAGACAAACCACCAGGAACGTTATTGCGCATTCGCTGTCGTAGCTGCCAAAAATCATGTCAAACCCACTAGCGCAGCAGCGTATACTATTCTAAAGTGGTTGACTTCGTGTGTCCGTCCAGCTTCCATTCGCTCAGACTTGCCTCTCTCTCAGCGATATCACAATTCAGATCACGCTCGGCCATCAGCTTCGGTTGTCGCACCAAGTATGAAGATGGGAAAGACAAGAGAGAGAAGCTTGATCAGGCGAGCAAGGAACGGAAGACGCAGAAAGCCACGTCTACCAAGCATTAGACGAAGATGGCCATATCGGGACATCACATTTCTTGTGCGGCTCTCTGGTGTTCTAACACCGGGGTTTCCACTTCTGCAAAATTTTTCAGGTTTTCTAATGACGGCAGGTAAGCACAAGCATTTCACTCTATTTCGTGAGCAGGTATCCATTTTGCATGAGTAAACCAGTTCTGTGCAAGCTAGTGTAATGTTATAAGAGTAGTGTTGCTCGACTCATCCGTTATGACAGTAGCCCACCTGTCGCCGGTGAAAAACTTGTAATGAAGGGATTGAGTGCATGTTTGTTGTGCTATGCATTTTGTTCGATCATTACTTTGTAGACATGAACGGTCAAGGCTAAAGTAAAAATAAACACGCACAGAGCAATGGTGTTTTATCAAATTTCAATAGCACTGACGGTGAAACGATGCACGCACGTAATTCTTTGTTCAGTTTTGATGCACCCTTCATCGCAGTGAAGAAAGATTAAGCTGTCTATTCTCTCTGAAATTTTCTGAAGATTGACACTTTCGAACTGCCTGGAGGTCACTCTTTCTCCAGTACGATATGTGGGAATAAAAAATAAAAGCGTTCAGCTTTTACGTGTGTTGATTGTTGGCTGACTGAGAAATCGACCAGCTTTAATTAGTCCATCCACTTCACAGCACACGAACAGAATTAACGAATGATGGTGCCAGGAAGTTATTTTCTTTATGCTAGCCCCAACTATATATAAGAATTAGAACTGTAGCCCTAAACTTAACGAAAGTTAGGAATTTCAAAGCGACTACTTTCACGAAATATTGAAATGTAACATTTCAATAGCCAATATGGGTAGTTAACGATGGATTGCTATTTAAATATTTAAAATTCATGCCAAGTGTCTCACCTGTGCAATGTGTGCTAGGTGAGACCTATGCATTGTGTGCTACGATGGTGAGGATCGAGTGCGAGCTCTGATTTTTTTGTGAACTATTTATATCTCTCTACTCATCTATTTCCATTACTTTTTCTTCTTTCAATCCCTTTCACATTTCTCTCAAGCACAAAACTGGACCATATCCTAATGCCCTTCCCACGCTCTCTTTTTGCATGCCCTGCTCCTCCCCCCTTGTTTTCTTCTCCTTTACGCGGGTTTACCTTGCTACGTAGCCATCGGGTGTTTGGTGGAGCGAGCATTGCGGAAGTTGCTACTTGCTGTAAAGTGGGGAACCGGAGAAAGCCTGAATTGCCAGATTTGCGCGACATGTGCGCAGATTCCAGCTACATCGCCGTAGTTCTCAACCGATCATGCAGTGTGTTTGTAAATGGGGTGTCTGCGGGTAATGTTAGCTTCCAATCCCACTAATTTCCAGTATAACTCTAAACTCCGCAGAAGCTGCACACATGCACTCCAAGCAATAATAGTACTGTGTATACGGCGTACTAATGTTATTATTACATATAGGATCTTTCTTTCTCTTTTTTTTTACACAGTAACGCATTCATTATTCAAAGTACAAGGAAGATCCCACACCTCAAATAGTGTAGTTTCATAAATCTCTACACAACCTCCGAATACTTTAATAGCTGGTATATGTCATTTTTGCATACACATAGTTCACACATTTCTAGCCGTACGACCTTTTCTTTTCCTTTACTATTACCAAAGTTGACTGCATTAACATGGGACGCACACGTGCTACTTTCTGATGTCTAAGGTGACAAATAATTCACTTTTAGGCTGTGTAAGCGGGACAGATCTACCGCTGTAGACATACTAAGCCCGGTGAATTTTTTATATCTTTTTTTTCAATATGCACCCCCCCCCCGCCTCCAGAAAAAAAATATTCCTTAAGGAAGGAGGAAGTCAACTTGCGTTCTTGTCGAGATCTTACAAAAAGCCCGGAAGTGTAAAACCTGAGATGTGCGACTGTGCCAACCGTTCATGCGATATTTGACGCCGTTCTGACATTTGCGAATCAGCGAAAAGATGCGTGATTTCACTTGATCTGGCGCACTGGAAAAACGCGCCGTCTCAAATATCTATCATTTTTTGCTTCTCCTTTGTGCCTGTGTATGTGGGTTTTGTGTTTCAAAACGCATCTCCTTAACCGAAATGTTTCATATATTTGTTGACTTTAGCGCTGGAAATGGCACTGGCCCGGACGCGACATTCCATTTCTTCCTCGCTCGGCTGTTTCCATTCCGACGTCTCTGTGAGGGATTTCATTTTACTGCGCATTTATGTTTGCACGTTTATACACCGTCAGGCTTCCATACACACTGCTGTGCCCGTTCACTCATGTTCCTAGAAAACTATTTTGCATATGGCCACCATCGAATGAACTTGGGATTTGGCGGCGTGCTTTCCCGTGGCAAACTCCTCCGCTGTGATGAGGGCTTTTCATATTCGCAAAAGATTACCCCTGCCTGAAGAGCCCGGGGGAATGCGCCTCAATATACTGCAAGCATCCGCGGAGAACTTCGTCCTGCTCGTGTGTCCGTTGGCGTCGCTTCGTAGTTTTCTCATCATTCGTTTGGATCAAACGTCAGCTGTTCCCCCGGGCTCTGAGCTCGTCTACTGCGACAGACGCAGGCTTTCACGGCGAACGCCACTATCTGTTGGAGAGCAAGTACTTCGCGACGAACACAGCGGCGTCCTTATTTGAAGAAATACTGCCAGCCGTGGCGTCCGAAGGTCACGCGCCGATGTCGTATGCGTCACGGGCAAAAACCCGCACACACTGTCAAGTAACAAGTATGCACAATAGCTCGGTGGTTGGCACATTATGCTCCAAACGGCAACACTTCAAGTTGGGCAAATCGGGAAAGACTCGTTATGAGGCGTATTTGTGTGACACCCCGAATGAAGCTTCGTTTTCCTTTATGACTGTAGCCTGTTGGGCTAGTTGGTTTGCACATTTATCATTGTCGTGAGCGGAAAACTTGTCGGGAAAAGAGAAGTCAGGTGGACAGTACAGACGCCCACTAGCAACTGAGAACTTATTGAAACTTTCCTTGTTCTCCTATTTTCACGGTTTTTACTTCGTTGTTGTAGACAGGCGGAACTAGATAACGCGCAACTTTTCACGGTGCTGGCTGTAAAACAATATGGGGCCTTCGAAGCGATAACGTCAGCTGACACTCTCAATAAAGGATGCGTGAAAGATCGAGTACGCAAAACACGGATATGAAGGACGCCAATCTTTCACGACAGAATATTTTTTCGCAGCAAGCAAAAGCGCTTAATTAAGAGATAACAAAGCCTTTTGTCACGCTAATGACGCTACAATATGCCGGCCCGTGCCAATTCATTTTTATCTTACTAAGTCCCTTTACATTCTTGGCTATTTAAACGATGGCCGTCGCTGCGAAATGAATGTTTATTCAGTCGTGAAAGCGCTGCTTTCCTGTCTTGCTTTGTGCCCTTGGGCTACTGCGTAAGTTTCTATGCCTGGCGACAACTTTCTGTGGCATAGCAGGGACGACTACGTGGGCGGAGCCTACGCACATGTATTACTGCGCCAAGTAGTCCGAACCTTTCGCGCGAGGTTCCTGTTTTGGGTTTTCGCTTGCGCTTTCCTCAAATGCATGGGCCTTCTCGGGGATTGCTTTCGTGCGTGCTTGTGGTATATATATATATATATATATATATATATATATATATATATATATATATATATATATATATATATATATATATATATATATATATATATATATATATATATATATATTAGCCATGATAATGCACTGTAAAAAATAATCATACGTATATCGCATCATATCTATGCAAAGCTGCTACATATACAGTGTATATTGAAGGATTAACAATTGATTGTTCGCGAGCAGCGATAACCTTTAAGAGATCGCCGTTGTAGGTACGTAAGAACTCAATTTCATTTGAACACCTGAGCAAAATGCAATATTTCTGTACCTTTTGGAAACTGCTTCCGATTATGTGCTTTGCCGCGCATTCTATATATAAAATCCGTGGCATGCCATGCGATGTGTTTCATTGCAAAAAGCGAAGTCAACGTCTTTATTTACACAAACTTTCTTTCCAGATGATTGCAGCATTCCATAACAATTCATAACTATTCCCACAACTGTTATGTCAGCCATAAAAATGCCCATATGCTGTACCCATCACGACTCCTTAGAAGCCACGCGCTGCTAAGCGCAAGCTTGCGCGTTTGATCACTGCGGCCAACTTTCTATCATCAAACATCAAAGAGCGCATTTGTTCACGTATTTTTCACGCCCACTTGGTGAATCATAAGGGGAAGCTTTGAAAGTTAAAAACAAAGCGGCACATATTGCCCCAGGGTGGAGCTTTACGCTGTTCCTTCGGATGATACTGCAGTTTCAGCACATAAAACCTCACAGTCAATTATTTCATATGCCGCGTGATTAGTGAAAGGTTGAGGCAGAAGCCCAAGCACAAAACACAATTTTACAGAAGCTTCTGCGACCATGCCCGCATTCACAGCGGCTCTTCCATTTCGTTGACCTCATTATCACTCGTATCACTCTCCCTGTTTGTATGTGATACGAGTGAAATTTAAAGCCTGTCGAGGCTTGCGTCAATAATGCCGTCACGCTGCCACATTTCCTCTTCGGTCCTCTGAATATGAGAACATGCCCTAAGCCACTAGTCTGCCGTTAAAAAATTTATGCTTTCCTGCAGCAACTTTTCGACAGCTGCAAGGGTGAATGCGATATTGTTAGCCGCTACATAACGTTTCACCTGGCTCCATATCAGTGCGATCGGATTCAACTCGCAGTGGAATGGACCAAGTCTCACGACGTCGTGACCGGCAGCGTTAGCAACCACATCCACGCGATACGCCGAAAACATCTTGTGTTGGTTGACGAGCTCCAGCAACTGTGGCCTTAATTGAACCTTAGAAAACCTTTCTCGGTTAGCCAAGACTGGATGTCAACATTTCGTGGTGTTGCTGTCGGCACTTTCTCGAAGTGGACACTGTGGTAGGGTTCATTGTCCATTACTATAACGCTGCGTGGTTTGATGTTTGGTAGAAGCTGCTCAGAGAACCACTCCTCTAACTGTGGCCCATTCATTTCTTCGTGGTATACCCGCCGACTCCTTTCGCTGCTCGGAAAACGAGGCAAGGACTATTTATAAAGCCATCCTCGCTACCGGCGTGCAAGAGCATCAGCCTGCAAGCTCTGCCGTTGGATGCGTGAAGGCCTGTTCTCAGACTTTCCTGAATAGAATCCTCGCGTGTAACGACGTTCACGTCCTCTCATACCTTTTCCTTGGTATGTCCAGCGTTGACTCAAGTTTCGTCAAGGTAGTATATGTGCCGATAAATAAGAAACAAACAACGAAAAGAATTGAAGCATGTCGCCAGGCATACGCAGCTTGCAATTTCTCAAGATAGGTGAAGGACTGAGTAAATTTGCGCGGCTCAACTATTATGATAAGGCAATATCCAGGCACGGCAAGTGTGTGAGAAGCAATAAGTGAAGCCTATTGTTCTGCGCAGCGTACAAACGCTGGCCAGGTGGTTGGCGTAAGCTGCACAGTGGTCGTTGAAAATGTGGTGATGCACGACATGCGACCACAAAAAAACGTCGCTACATGCAACGCTAACCTTAATGTCTGTTCTGCGAGGATAAAACAACGCATCGGCCTGTCAAGTAACAACGCTTGCGTTTGTGCACACGGAGCTTTCGTGAGCAGCGAAAGGTTGGGTGATACCACTTTTTATGCTAACAATTACAGCAACAATTCCGTTGAAGAAATTTTTACGGAACAGTTAAAGATTCAGGTTTCATCATCATCATCATCATCATCATCATCATCATCATCATCATATTTATGTCCACTCCAAGACGATGTCCTCTCCCTGCGATCTCCAATTGCCGCTGTCCTGCGCCAACCATCCAACTAGCACCAGCAAATGCCCTAATTTCGTCGCACCACCTAGTCTTCCGCCGTCCTCTACTGCGTTTCCCTTCTCTTAGTACCCATTCTGTCCCCCTTATGGTCCAACTGTTATCTAATCTGCGCATCTGCGAATTAGAATATCGTCTATACCCGATTGCTCTGTCATACAAAGCGCTCTCTTTCTGTCTCTTACAGTTATGTCTAGCATTCTTCGTTCCATCGCTCTTTGCGCGGTCCTTCCCTTGTTTTCAAGCTTCTTTGTCAGCCTCCAAGACCCTGCCCCATGTGTCAGCACCGGCAAAATACACTGATTGTATACTTTCCTTTTCAATTATAATGGCAAGCTTCCAGACGGGAGCTGACAATGTCGGCCGTAAGCGCTCCAACCCATTTTCATTCTCCTGTGAATTTCCTTCTCTTGGTCACGGTCCCCTGTGAGTAATTGACGTAGGTAAACGTACTCCTCCACAGACTCTAGAGGTGCATTGGCGATCCTGAACTCTTGTTCTCTTGCCCGGCTATTCATGATTATCTTTGTCCTCTACATATTAATCTTCAACTCCACTCTTACACTCTCTCTGTTAAGGTCCTCAATCATTTGTTGTAACTCGTCTCCAGGGTTGATGAACAGAACAATGTCATCGGCAAACAGAACGTCGCTGAGGTATTCGCCATCGATCCTTACTCCTAAATCCTCCCAGTTTAATAGCTTGAATACTTCCTCCAAACACGCAGTGAATAGCATCGGAGAGATTGTGTCTCCTTCTTTGAACCCCTTTCTTTATAGGTATCTTCCTACTTTTCTTGTGTAGAATTAAGCTGGCTGTGGAATCTCTGTAGATATTTTCTAGGGTATATACGTAAGGGGTCTGTACTCCTTGACTACGCAATGCCTCTATGACTGCTGGTATCTCTACTGAATCAAATTATTTTTCGTAATTTATGAAAGCCACATACAGACGCTTATTAAAAGATTAAACGAGGAACTTCGCTCAACTTATTACCGCTCCCCACACATACCAGGCGCGGAAGCCAAGCATGTTACCAACCTTGTGCGAGCGCGTCGGTGCAGCCGGTGGTAAGCCATGCTTGAACCGCAGCAAAAAAGGACCATGTGTATCGCCTGTAGAGGTGACTTCCCTGCGGTTATTTTGTTACTGTGGCGAAGGCGAATCACTTACCACACTCTTAATTCTTCCCGACTAGACAGCACACGCGATTAGACCCACCAAAAGACGGCGCTTCTTAGGTTTGACTATCGGGTGTGCCCGAAATGCGCCAGTCACCTACTCAGGAAGGCCTCATTGTCCTCCCTTCGTCGTCACCAACAGATGCGTCAGACGGCGAACTGCTTAGATCCAGTCGCAGTGCTACTACAACCACCATTCTCTGGAAGAACGGCTGTCATCTGCCGATGCCACGTAATCAGATTATGTTCTGTTCATTTCTAGGAAGCTGGAACTCTTGTGTGTTATTGTATTTGTCACTTCTCTTTCCCTCTTATGCAAGTAGTCGAATGACAGGTTAGTGCAGCGGCGAGGCAGTAAATCATTAGGACGAGCCTTTTATGCTCGTAAGATAATTCCTAGTAGAGTATATGTGCTCAAGGACAGGCGAGTGCTACAAAACTGCACATCTTCAAGCTTGAACACGGGATTATGTATCCTAAAAACGAACTTGAAAGGAAGCATACCCTATGCGAAGCGCTTATTTCTGTGCCTCTAAAAAGTATTGCGACATTTTCGTTGGGCTCTCATCACAGTTCTGGTACAGGAAATTGTTTACCTTGCCACACATCGCAGTTATTTACTAAATGATTAGGCAGAGTGTTTACTCAAAGACGCCGAAGTCTTGCGCCGGAAGCATAGTGCATTTGCGTTTCTGTACGTGTTAAGTAAATTAAGACTAAACATGCGCTGTCATTATTTCACATTCCTACCATTGCATAATGCTTTCACGAGCGTCTGCGGAATCTCACAAAACAAATATAAACAAAAGGGCGCGTTTGAGGGCGCCCTTATATAAGATGAAATGACGGTTTTTATTCATATCTTCGTTCATTTGGAACAGGAACTTGTGTGGGATAATTAGCAACCGCCACCAGCCACCGACATAAGTTTGTCCTATTCGGTCTCCGTACTGGATTTTAACGTATTCCCCAGCTACTGGCGCAACAACTGTAGAGGTCATTTGCTTAATGGAATGCAGGTAATGTCAGCACGCAGCTTATTATTATAGGCAACGTCGTGGAGGTTGAATTGTCTGGGTGGCACAATGTACAAACATTGGCTACAAGTAATATGACGCACTGTCACGCACTGTCAACTGTGCAGCTTTGTAATAACTGGCTAGCCTCCTCACCATTCGTTTTCCTTCGTCTCACTCTGCCAGTTTCCGTAACAATGAACAACGCTGTATTGTTCGTTATTAGCAGCATTCCTATGCTAACCATGCATTGCAACACTAACACAAGTAGTGCGATGTCGCCATAAGGAATTGCAACAGCCCAGTCTATAGCGAGGGAGATAGTTTTCGTAATAATCACTGTGGCCCCTTCAGTATTCCCGCGTTGCCTGCTTATATAACGTATTAGCGTCGTATCTCTCTTTCTCCACTTCCTTGGGTCCGTCTGCATCGTCTATATACTCAAGGCTACGAGGAATGACATCAAAGAATGCAACAAATCCACTAAGATGTGACGAGTAGAAGTTTGCTGCCAGGTGTACAGAAGCTTTAGAAGTCAATGTAGTTCGAAACAGGCATTTCACCAGAGGATGCGGTTACGCACTTACCTCTTTCTTTCTTCCCGGGCAGTCACTGCCTTTGCTTACTGCAGCCACATCCGGCACGAAAGTTTCGAGCCCAAAAGTTAGAGCAACGTCCCCTCTCCTCCGCGAGCAGAGTCTTTGAGATGGATCGAATATATTGTTTGCCGTGTTGGAGACCAGTTTTATTTTTCCTGATGAAACTCTTTAGCGACGTCGTTTCATCCGCATTTCAGTCGTCTCCTCTCCCCCCCCCCCCATCAAAAAGCTCTTACAGACTTATTACTCATTGTTACTTGCTACCTGATATGCAGTTGAATGAAACCGCTGTTTCTTAGCGCGTTCAAGTTAAATAAGCTTGCATTGGGATCCGCTTCGATAAAAGATACCCGCCGTGGTTGCTCAGTGGCTATGGTGTTAGGCTGCTGGGCACGAGGTCGCGGGATCGAATCCCGGCCACGGCGGCCGCATTTCGATGGGGGCGAAATGCGAAAACACCCGCGTACTTAGATTTAGGTGCACGTTAAAGAACCCCAGGTGGTCAAAATTTCCGGAGTCCCCCACTACGGCGTGCCTCATAATCAGAAAGTGGTTTTGGCACGTAAAACCCCATATATTATTATTATTATTATTCGATAAAAGAGGCTCGACAATGTATTACTATTTCACTCATTTTCACCTCGGTTGCTTTGTTTGTAAATAATAACAATTACTGCAAGTTAAAACCACGCGCAGCAAATGTGGCGTGCACATTCACATACAGCTAGTGTGGATCGCCTTTTTAAATATTTTTTGTTCATGTGATTTTTTTTTACATGTTTACAACAGCCCTTCTTACCAACTCGCCCGAAGGGTACCAGATGTGTTTTTGAGAACTGTGATGACGTAACGCCAAGCGCATGCCGTGCCACTTCGTCATCACGGGGCACTGATATCAGCAGCGGATAAGTAACCGCTGCCTATAAAAAGCGTGTGCTAAAGAATAAACGCTGATTCCTTGTTCTGCACCTGCCACTGTCGTTTTCTGGAGTACGGCTTCTCGGTTGACGCACGCTACAACAAGAACATCTCTCTCCTTATATACTGCCTGTTCTTTATTATTATCATTTTTTTGCCTGTATACAGAATGTTCCCACATTGCCTTGCACTGACCGATAGCGTAATTCTAGTAATAAATCTCAATTATTCAAAGAGGCAAGCATGAACTGCACAAAGCATCAAAATGCATAGTCAACTAATTAGACCAATTTACGCACATATTACAATTCAAGAAATGCCGCCAGTGAGTTCGCAAGGCGCATCCACATGGAAAAAATTTTCACGATGAAACTAGTTCAGAGTTACTTTTTCCCCCAAAAGTGTGCGATAAAGTACACGATAAGTTCAGTTGCTTTTGCGCGTCATTGCATAAAACAGCGCTTTGTTTTAGAGCGAAAGTATTTTATGCCCTATTACGGGAAAATCCGGCGGCTGCGTGAACGAGCGACGATACCAAAAATGGCCGACGGCACAAAGTGTAAAAACAAGTGAGAAATTCTCTAGTTGATGTCGCACTTCTCAGGCAGGTTCCTGTAAACAAAGCAAATTATCGGATTTGAAAAGAAAATTTGGCACGTTTCGGTCTCGCCGGGAACCGAACTCGGACACCTGGGGTGAGAGACGAGCAGGCTTCCACGACACCACGGCGGCTCCACGGTTCTGGCTGACTAAATGCGGGGCCTAGTGCATTCGTCATTGGACACGTGACGGCGCTGCCAATGGGCACGAGGTGGCGCCACGTCACGGGTGTATAAAATGAGCGCGCTGCCTCCCAAGTGAACACATTTCACTAAAGGAACTACAATGTTTTCGTATTCCCACACGTAAGCAGTCCTAAGTATCCCTGCCGAATCATTCATTTCAAAAAGTGGGAAAGCAGTACATCTTTACAAGTTTCACGGCGCCTTTCTCAAAACCTGTGACATCCTTAAAGTCCTTCCTTGTGAATGTGCCTTGCAAGCGCACCGGTACAATTCGTTAATTCCAATATTTTAAGTAATTAACACAGTGTATTAGTAAATTCTCGGGAATTGTTCGATTATGCATCTTCATTTGCTGTGCGAGTAATGTACACCGCTTCGCTTAATCTAGCTCAAAGGCTACAATTACGATAGCGGCCGCAGGCGATTTTTATAGTTGCGTAAGCCTAAGATATTGCATAGGCGCGCAGCATGAAACCTGCTGCGCCCCCTTTGACGAACAGCTAAATTGGCAACGAATTTTCAGAATGGTTGTGAGGCAGTCGTCCGTCTGCGCCACGCACGATCGGCCTACTTGGAGACTCCTCCTCCCACCTTACAAGTGGACATTGATATCACCACACTCAGCTCCCCATTTACAGTATACTTGACATCGCCTCGCCGCCGCGTCCTTTTCCACGTTCCGTCTAGGCAGGAGGCCTTGTCACGCCCTCTTCCAACACCTTAAAGAGGCTTGCAAAATTATCAGGATTTAAAGAAAGAGAACAACGATGCGTGGTTCGTGGCGTGTGCATGAAATGCAAATCTTTATTCGAACAATTTTGGCATGCGAAATAATCAATAAACTTGTTCGCTGTGCAACGTTGTAAGCTTCTGTTTTCCTCTTGAGCGCTGTTCTCGTGATAAGTACGACGTTGTGGGTTTTGTTCTCGGGCAAGGCGATCACAGTTTCGTGGAAGCAGAATGCAATAACGCTTGTCAACTAAAGTTTAGACTTACGTTAAACACCAGAGGAAGATAAACAAAAAGGTCAGCGCTTTTAAGCCACTCTACCGACTCTGATCTGATTTACTCGACAGCAGCAGGTTCTCACAGCCCACCGCTATGGTCTCGACAAAATAGCTTAATCGCAATGCACACAATGCAGTCTTCGTGCGCTACGGTATTGCTAGCTCTTGCCTCCGAGATACACACACCGACGTCGCGACTCTCGGAGTGCGTGCGGCACTCAAAATGAGGTGGCAGCTTCGGTCCAGGGAAATTTTGCTGTCCTTGCCGCCGTGATGGTGTGTATAAAGTCTCACTACGATAAGGTTGCGCCCCGTGTGTTGCTGGTTTGAGGAAATATTTGCGAGGGTGAGTCGTGATGGATGTTAGCTTGATGTGAGCTGGATTCCGCGCACGTATTGTTGGAGGTCGCGTTGCTTGAAGCTTCGGAGAACCATTGAAGTGAGAGGCAGAGTGCACGAAGCGTTCACTTCCCCATGCAGGGGCTCTTTATCCCGCCAGCGTTGTAAAAGTGAGTGTTCACGGTCATCCAGTAACATCTCTGTTCGTGTTTCTTGGTGCGCGCGTGGTACCATGCTAGGTAATTTAATTAGTAAACGAATGTTTACTGCAATTTCCACAGCCGATAAGACTGTGAACTTTGCATCGCGTAGTTGCGTAATATTTTGCTATTGCTACAACTTTTTTTTTCTAAAAAGCTTTCATCGGGCGAGTTGGTTCGTAATGCTTAAAAAGTATGCCTGTCTGTCTTTCGCGCAGTAGCTTCTTTTTTTAAGCATTATGAACAAACCTGCTACATAAGTTTTATTCATTGCGCTTGTCCGTGTCCATACCCTCTCGTGTTTTTGTCTGTTTGGTACAGCGTTGTTATTTGTTTAATGCAAATTTTCCATCTTTCTTTTTATTTGCATTTTCTTGACCACAGGTTTATGCAGGGTGCATTCATACAACACACCCTCAGAGACATTAGTGAAAAAGGTTGTTATGAAACGGCGTTAATAACTGCATTGGTGGTTATAACGCACATTTTTATGTACACGCTGTTATAAAACTTCGTTAGTATAAGCCATCTTGTCTCGAAGAATGGCCATCCATTATTCACCAGAGAAACTAATTTAGGAAGCTCTCGGTATATAATTGCGCCTTTCTGCTAAAGCTACAAAAAATTACCGAAACTGCTAAAGCTAAAACGGTAGAACAGAAAGAGCCCTGCAGACAACGCGGAGAATGCTGCATCGCACCAATAAGAAACTCATTTTATTTCACTGTTAGGTAAAGCAGGAACATTGAGATGATCCCAGTGACTCAGTTTATTGCGACAGCTATTATATCTTAGTTGTACTTGCTGTTGGGGTAGTCGGTAACTCGTCGTATCGATGCAACTAGGTGCAATTTAACGCTGCCGTATTCACGCACACACCCACACACGTATACATTCAAGGGCATCTCCGTCGTCATCCATTGCACGCAAGGCACCGGGGACGGGGGGGGGGGGGGGGGGGGACGTTCTATTCTGGCGGCGGCTGCGCATGGCGCCGCCGAACGCGACCGTGATCTGCAATGGGGACAGAGTCTAGCTGCATGGACGCATGATAGCTTCGCGTGCGCTGTGTTTTCGCCGCTTAATTCGCGTTGAAGCGAGGGGTGGCGGGGAGGCCAGTTCGCTCGCCGCTGTGGCCGCGCTTCCGCATGCCAGCATTTAGACAGCCAGTGTCCGCGGTCATCGAGCGAGGTGTGTTCATGTTTGCCTGTGCATGTGCGACGCCATGCTTGTTAGTTTAGTGACGAAGCTAGTGTGTACACGTCTATACGAGCCATAAAACTACTTTTCTTGCTTCGTATAGCTATCGTTATTGCACTCGATGCTTCGCCTTTCAGGCAAAACTGTGACTTTCTTTTTTGACAACCATTTGAAGTGACGTACAATGAAGCGAGCTGGAAGCACAGGCAAAGGTAATTGTTATGTATATTTCAAATATAGAAATATTAAGATATAACTAAATGGAAGTGGACGAAACGGTAACTTGCTGCCGGCGGTGACCAAACCAACATCATCCGCATCACGCATGCGGTGCATTACCAGTTCAGACACCGTGGCGGCCATCCTTCCACGCCCGCTTTCTTGGTCATTTGCGCGCAAGATTATCGTTGGAATTGTTACTCAGCTTCGCTCAGGCTTAGTTGACGGACGTGGTGCATCCTCTTAACTTCATGCTTCACGTATTACGGGAGCTTAAGAGGGGGGACAACTGGCCAACAAGCTCTCGTACATGCTACATCATGTCATCAATCGTGCCTAATTCGAGGACCTCACTGTGAAATGAGCCGGAGTAATAACAGAGTTCGAAGGCATCTTTAAATCAATAATCTTTAAATGAAAGCAGACACAAAGTCTCGGTGTTGCAATAAAATGTCCGGATGAAAACCCGCTTCGTATGGGGGAGATTTTCTGCTCGTTTTTCATTAATTCGCCGATGGACACAGTTACAGCTGTAATTTGAGACCCGGATTCATTAGTCTTGAACAGTGACCTAGCGTTATGACCAGAAAATTTGTCCCCTATGCGTTCGTGTTTTTTTTCTATCTTTTTTTCGTAAACGACCCTCTCATTGCAAAACGTTCGAGTTGGAAAATAACCATTTTAGAAGAAGAACAGAATTCGCTCCATTTTTCATATAGAAAACACTAATTGAGACAATCTTTCTTAAATTCCGAGGCTCGCCACTCGGCCGGCGATCATTATAAAGCTGAAATTAAACTATGCATTATTATCTGTACCATCAGTGTCCCTTGGGCAGTTGTACTGTTTTTCGTTCGTAGGGCTTATTGCGACTGAGCTCTAGTCTCATTATTGAACTGTCGTACAACGTTTGGTATGGTTTATGATATGGTTCCCCTTAGCTCATAGTATTAATCTGCATTGATCAAGCCAGAAAGGCCGCGACAATTCGTTAGCATTAAATAATGGTCTCTTGCACAGTCAAACAGAAAAAAGAAAACTGGAGAAAACGCAGAATCAGGGAAAACGCTATGCTTGTCATACGGGGTAGTAAACAGAAGAATTCGTGTGTGCTCACCGACCTATGACCATTATTCGTCGTTGTGAGCTTTTCTCCGTGCAGTCTTTGTAATCCGAATGGAAGTGGTTAAAGCATATCGGAGGTTATTTTGAGATGAAATATTGCGTTACTACATATGCAAAAATGTATACATAGATGAGACTTCATGTCAGCAATTTCAGACAGGGTATAAGCGGATAATGTCGTAGGTGTATTAAATTTAACACAACCGACCATGTGCTATTCTTAATACGGATCAAGTCATGGTTTTAAACTCCCCCTACAAACAAGTTCGGTGAGAGACAGTGTACTGGAAGGATCCTGTATAAATTTCAATATTGGAGAACAGCTGTGGTAAAAACAAGAAAAAAAAAGGTTAATGCAGACTTGTGTGACCTTGCAGTATCACAACTTAATTTCCTGCGAAGTCTATAAACGTTTCAGTTGCCTGTAATAAATCATGCACTTGAAAACGCTGCCCTTGTATGACTGCTCATTTTGAAACTCTGCCCACATATTGCGCTTTACTCCATACTTGGTAAGGAATTTTCACGAAGGCAGTAATTCATCCACACGCAAATATCTTCGCCTAAACATTGACCACAGTTCCCCGCCTTTGCCGTTCCGCTCCCTCCGCTCTCATATTGGCTACTAAATTGGATCTCAGTAGCGTCGACAGTTCTCACAAGACAGTGGTATAAAATCATAGTTGTTCGTGGAAGATTGCATTTATGAATGTCAGTACTTCTTGCACATTTAATTTACTGCAAAGACAACATTTAGACCACATACTTTGAATGGTTCCTACACCCCACCCATAACAAGCCGCTTATTTTCGCCAAATATGAACAAGGGGCCTTGTTTAGTTCATCGAGGGCATCTTAGAAACCAACTACGAGCGGGGTACGATCGCGTGAACGTGGTAAAAAAAGGGGGTTCAGTTTTTAGTGGACGTATCATGACCCTGTTTTCTGATGCTGGTGTAGCCTAGAGTTACGAGGATGGTGTAGCCTAGAGTTACGTAGAGACATTTAAAACCATAGATGATAGCCGCCGTACGACACTTCCTAACGCTTGATTAAGATTTTTCCCTCAAAACTGCTTTCTGTACACAACCACGTAACTTCACAAAGAGATTTGTCATAGCCTTCCACCAATTTTCATTAAATTTGATCTCTGTGGCATGTGTGGTTCTGCAAAAGCTACGGGCTGAATTCTGCACCTCTCATTAGACCTCTTCATAACGCTCGAGAGCATTAGCATCGGTTATTTCTTCCCACGGCCCGATTTAGCTCCTTCACTTTCAACTTTGCATACATATCACCCATAATCTGGCCCTTACTTTCACCAAACATAAAAAAGCTACCTCGTGTATTTTATCAAGTACGCTAGGCGAACGTCCTATTCCGCATGAAAAAAAAAATAATAAAAAACAAGTTTCAGTAATAATTTGTTACGCTCCTACTTAAGCCGCGAACGCGGAAATTGCAGGACACATTGCAGTCGAACTGCCCTGAAATTTCCGCAAACTTTCAGACCCAGAGATTTCTCTACACATAGGAAAACGTTAATAAAAATGACAGCGTGACACTTTCGAGCACTTGCTCAAAAACAGTTTCTTCGAAAAAGTGGTAACTGATGCATTGGCGTTTAACTTCGCACACGCATTTGCGATAGCATTCCCCGGAAAGTCGATGAACTCGGTCTCGCTTTAAAGAGGATTCGGTGGTTTTACGCGCCAAAACCGCGGTCTGATTGTAAGGCACGCGGCAGTTGGTGGGGGGGGGGGGGGGGGGGGGGCTCTGGTATAATTTCGACCTCCTGGGGTTCTTCAAAGCGCACCCAACGCACGGCACACGGGCATTCTTGCATTTACTCCCCCGTAGAAATGCGGCCGCCTCGACCGCGACTTCGCGCTTAGCAGCGCAACTCCAAAGACACTAAGCAACCGCGGCGGGTTTGGTCTTGCTGGTCTTTCTCCTTACAGCACGGCAGCTCGCAAAATGTTACGCTGCTCCTAAAACATACAAACCTACCCACCAAGCTCATCAACACTTGCATAAGTAATTTTATCACAAAGACTGTAATTATTCCACGCAGCTTTATTTTGCATATATTACCCTGCACTTCCCCCTTAGTTTCTTTGTATATGAGTGAGGCGGCTTGTCACTGAGCAGACCGGAGAAACAAAATGAATGCCTCTTTGTCACTTCCAGATAAACCGAAAATACGAGGTTTCAATAAATATTTTTAACGCTCCTCCTGCAGTCAAAAACCCATAATTGTCGCCACACAGTACACTTAATATTCCCCCTATATTCATTGAATTGCAAATAGGTATCTTTTTCTGTTGTTTCCTGATTCTTTGGCAGCGTCGTGGGTAATGCAAGCGTGGCAATCTGGAACGCTTGAAAAGTTACTTTCTACAAAGGCTATTAATAAGCTGGACAGATTAAAGATTTATCCTTCGTCACTCACGAAATTCACTTTGACCTGCTTTAACGAGATGTAAGCACCGCTCCTGGCATGGCTAACTGAGCAGACCGGGCAAAAGGAACTATAAGCCTTTTCAACGCATAAAATTAGGGTTAAGACGAGTGTTGATTAATTATATTCAAACTAGATAATCAACGTACAAAACTTCAAGCTTACATTAATGTGTCGCCCATGAAGTGGCCTCAATTACCTGAAAAAAATCGTATTTCTTCAGTTTTTTTTTGTTCTCACAGCTAAGGGGAGAAACATTTGAAGCGTTTCATATAATGCCTCTTAATGAGCCGAAGTCGATTTTTTGGGGCCTTTTGATTTCAACCCCAATTCACACACAAACTTCAAAATTTGCCTGCATATTGCTCTTATTCTTCACATTTTTTATATATATACAAAATTCGTGAATTACACACTTTCTTCCGAAAACTGTGAGAACTGCAGTATAATCTTTTGGAGCCCTTCTACAGCCGCATTATCAGCCTGTAAAAGTAAATTGCTCTACGGCACTGTAAGAGCCACCTCAGTGGCCTCCGATTAGTTTAAATGGGATGCATTTTTCAAGAGCCCTTGGAAGATAGCGTTTATCTGAAAAGTTAATGCATATAGGAGACAATGTAAACACAAGCTTTTATTTTATAGTTGGGATTTTACGTTGCTGAAATCATTTTTGTTGGGGCATGTCGGGCGCCAAAATTGTTTAACGCAGTGAATAGCTCTCTTCTAGAGAATTTGTAGCCTGCTATCATTTCGCTCGATAATTCTAGCCATCAATTTTAATGGGATAAGAAAATATGATGTCGTTCGTTTCTGCATCCTTTCTGGTCTACCAAGCCTCCTCTCATGGATAAAACTGCCGTTTTCTCTTGTTGTGTGTGCGTATTTCCGATATTCAAGTTATTATTATAAGTCAAATAATTTTTTTTAGTGGGCCTTTACATGTGTGCAACAAGGGATAGGAAAGTGACAGACTTTATTGTTATGTGGTGAAGTTAGGCGGTATTGTGTTTGAATTGACGAGGAAGGGGCTGCAATTTATAAAGAACATATATTTTTCAGTACCGACAACCGGTTGTCTATTGGAGTTGCCGAATTATTGTCAACTTTACGTCAACGCAGTCAACGATGTAGCAAAGAAGTACTTGAAGTCACGCAGATCACGTGCACTTTGCGGGTGCATAAGGTGGGTTCGATTGACAAATCCCAAAGTGTAGAGCATGGGCAAGATCTCAGAGACGCTTTGTTCCGTGGTGACTCAAAGATGATGATGTTGATGATGAATGTACATATATTCGTCCCCTTCCTAATTGCCGGTGGCAGACACGCACATTGAATACCGAAAATGTATGCTAATATAAATACACTTTTTTGACGTGATAATACATTATGAGGCTTCGACAAACTCGCGGTGCCCCCTTAAAAGAGAAAACGAGAACTCAATGGCGACTAGTTTCGGTGGTCTTACGGCTACCGGCGTCGTGATCGCTCAGAACGCTCTATTTCGTTAAATGTTTTATTTATTTAATCACAATGGTAAGACAATACCGGGATGCGCCATTAGAATAAAACAGACAACCAAACCGGCATGACAGGCTACAAAAAATTCCCAAGCTTCTGGTATGGCTCTTTGGGAGGCAGCATTTAAGTTTCTACACCACATTCGGGGGCTGGTGTGAGCTCTGGTTAGTCTAACAAGTTCATTTAAGTTCGATTACCCTCGCTCAATCAAACGCTACCGCTGGGTGGCGTGATCATTCAGCCAACTCGGAGCCATTAAGGTACTAATTAGACAAATATCAGCGTGGAGGCCGCTGAGGTGATCTCATGATTCAATGAAATTTATTAATGGTTCTAAGCTGCCAGCTCGGCCGGGTTTCGCTTCTCGCCGACGCTTCTAGAGTCAGACAAAGTACAAGCTAATTAGAAGACAGCTCTCTAGGAGTAGTGCAGCTTGACCATGCGATTAAGCTTGGGTCTGGAAGTAATCAAGCGCTCGCTTTACACTGGACCGACTCCTTCAGAAACAGGTGATTTGACGATTGAACTCGAAGGGCGAAAAATGAGAGCACAAACTGAAAGCGACGCGGGAGGAGACCAATTTAGCGTCGTCACCGGGGGTAGTTTCAAGGCATGCTAACAGAGACAGACAGACAATGAACTTTTATTACAAAACAAAATATTAGATTGGCTGCCCGGTTTCAAAGTGCACTAGATAAATCTCTCCAGCATAATGAAATTTTTCGCCCTTTTTGCCTTCAACGTACGAAGATTACTGCGAACAGCCTACACAAAAAAGGAAGTGTGCAGACTCAATAATATTGACTTGAAAATTAAAGCCAGTGGTAGAATTAGCGTGGAAGGTTGGGCGTGTTGGTGATTCAATGAACAAAAAAGTGCACAGCGCAAAAAATAGAGGGACATGAAAGAGCAACACGCACACAGCACTGTGTGCGTGTCGTTCTTTGGAGTCTCTGTCTTTTTTGCGCTGCGTACTTTCGTTTTTAGTGGTAGAGCCACGATAAGAAAGGTAGTGTAACGTAAAAAAAGTGACTCAAATTACGTGGACTCCTAAAGAATAATGGTTATTCGACCAGCAGATTCTCATTGAAAGTTGAATACATTCCTTTGTATATTGAGAAATTTCCTTCCGCGACTCAGTGTCGACAGCTTCGTTAGTGATTTTATTGGACTAATGGATAATACTAGAGGGTACAATTTCCCTCACTCGGGGCGCTATATAGAAGGTGAGACGTGGTGTTCATGAGCTACGTAGTGTTTCGTTATGAACCCTCTGTACGCCAGCCTGACACATATCGTGCGTTTTAACGCGATAGCTAAATACAACATGTACACAGTTATACGATATGTGCAGCTTTTACCTCGCTAAAACAGTCTAGCCGTATGAGTTCCGAAAAAGAATAGGAACCCTGTAACGTGAAGTGTTCATCGCCAGAAAGTGATAACACCACAAATGCAACCACGTGACCCCATTCATATTTAGTCAGCTAACGCCAGATAAGTCCCTTAAAAGATAATATGGTGTTTGACTTTGAGTTTATTTCCAACACAGTGATATTACATTTCTCGTATTAACATCAACAACATTGATGTTGATTACCACCTAGTACTATTTCGCCACAGATTCAAAACAAGAATAGCACACATAAAGAATTTTACTAGTACTATCATCATCATGATCATAAAACTATTTTATGTCCACTGCAGGATGAGGGCCTCTCCCTGCGATCTCCAATTATACCCTGTCCTGCACCAACCGATTCCAATTTGCGCCCGGCGAATTTCCTAACTTCATTACCCTACCTAGTCTTCTGCCATCCTTCACTGCGTTTCGTTTCTCTTGGCACCCATTCCGTAACCCTAACTGTCTAACCTGCGCATTACATTACCTGCCCAGCTCTATGATAGAGTATATAGAGTGCCCAGTGCCATTTTTTCTTTAATGTCAATTAGAATATCGACTATACCAGTTTGATCTCTGATCCAAACCACTCTCTTTCTGTCTCTTAACATTATGCCTAGCATTTTTCGTTCCATCACTCTTTGCACGGTCCTTAACTTGTTCTCAAGCTTCTTTTTCAGTCTCCAAGCTTCTGCCCCATATGTCAGCCCCAGTAAAATGCACTGATTGTACACCTTCCTTTTCAATGATAATGGTAAGCTTCCAGACAGGAGCTGACAATGTCGGCCGTAAGCGCTGCAACACATTTTTATTGTCCTGTGAATTTCTTTCTTTTGGTCAGGGTCCCCGGCGAGTAATTGAAGTAGGTAGACGTACTCCTCCACAGACTGCAGAGGCTGATTGGTGATCCTGAACTCTTGTTCCCTTGCCCGGCTATTCATGACTATCTTTGTCTTCTGCATATTATTCTTCAACTCCACTCTTACACTCTCTCTGTTAAAGTCCTTAATCATTTGTTATAATTCGTCTCCAGGGTTGATAAACAGAACAATGTCATCTGCAAACCGAAGGTTGCTGAGATATTCGCCGTTGATCCTTACTCCTAGGCCTTCCCAGTTTAATAGCTTGAATTCTACTTCCAAGCACGCAGTGAATAGGATTAGAGAGATTGTGTCTCCTTGTCTGGCCACTTTCTTTATAGGTATCTTCCTACTTTTCTTCTGTAGAATTAAGGTAGCTGTGGAATCTCTGTAGAAATTTTACAAGATAATTACGTGAGTAGCCTGTACTCCTTGATTACGTAATGCCTCTATGACTGCAGGTATCTCTATTCAATCAAATGCCCTTTCGTAATCTATGAAAGCCATATAAAGAGGCTGACTGTACTCTGCGGATTTCTCGATTACCTGTTTGAAAGCATGCATGTGATCCATTGTAGTGTATCCCTTCCTGAAACCTGCATGTTCCCTTCTTTGACTAAAGTCCAGTGTTGCTCTTATTCTATTGGAGATTATCGTGGGGAATATTTTATATAGTACTGGACGTAAGCTGATTGCCTTATAATTTTTCAATTCTTCAACGTCTGCATTTTTGTGGATTAGTATAATGTTTGTATTCTTCTAGCTTTCTGGGACCCTTGAATCGATAGACACTTCGTATGCTGCGATACTTGAGAGCTACCGAATTGAGTCAGCGCCTGTGATCCGGACTGAGTGACCGAATGAAATCTCCAGTGAACTTTCTCTTCTTTTCATCTTTCCGTCCCCCTTTCCCTTTCCCCAGTGTAGGGTAGCCAACCGGGCTCAGTCCTGGTTAACCTCCCTACCTTTCATTTATCATTTTCTCTCTCTCTCTCTCGTATAGAGAGCCGCCAGTTTTTTTATCATTATGTCTCTTCTATGTTTGATTAAATCAACTGTTATTCCATCTTCTCTTGCCGCTTTTCGTTGTTTCATGTCTTGCAGGGCCCCTCTGACCTCCTCGCTAGTTATAGGAGGAATCTCTGCAACCTGTTCATTATTACTTCGAATGGAGATGGAGGTATCGTGCCTCCTCTGGGTACTGTACAGGTCAGTATAAAATTCTTCCGCTGCTTTTATTATACCTTCGAGATTGCTGATGATATTACCCTGCTTATCTTTCAGTTCATACATTTTGGCGTGTCCTGTGCCAAGTTTCCTTATCACTGATTTCAAGCTGCGTCAATTTTTTACAGCTGCCTCAGTCTTTCTCACGTTGCGATTTCGAATATACCTTATTTTCGCGTTGTTGATCAGTTCTGACAGTTCCGCAAATTCTATCTTATCTCTTGAGTTGGACACTTTCATTCTTTGTCTCTTCTTGATTAGGTCCTTTGTTACTTGGGAAAGCTCGCCTACTGGTTGTCTTGGTGCCTTGGCTCCCACTTCAGTTGCTGCTTCTGAAGCTAGCCTAGCTACGTCATTACCTAGTCTAGTTAGTTACGTCACGTTACGTTAGTTACGCTAGCCTAGTTACGTCAGTCATTACCGCTATATCATCTTCATCTCTCTCTCCTAAGGCTGCATATTTGTTTGCAAGTACCAGCTTGAATTTGCCTGCTTGTACCCTGACTGCATCTACCTTGGCCTTTTTCTTCTTGAGCAATTTTACTCTTCTTCTCTTCAAATTGAAGTGAATCCTAGCCCTCACTAACCTGCGATCACTGCACTTTATCCTACCTAACACTTCTACACCCTTCACTAGGTTGGGATCGGCAGAAAGTATGAAATCAATTTCACTTCTTGTTTCACCATTAGGGCTTTTCCTGGTCTCCTTTCTGTTGCTACGCTTCCTGAGGAATGTGTTCATTATTCGCAGCTTATTCCTTTCTGCGAACTCCACCAGCGTCCCTCCTCTAGCGTTCCTAGAATCGACGCCGTAGTTACCGATTGCTTGTTCACCATTCTGGCTTTCCCCCATTTTTTCATTGAAGTCATCCATTACTACAGTATACTGAGTTTGCACTTTTCTTATCGCTAATTCATGGCATAGCGGACAGTGAAGGCTGCATATGAGCACCAATTATGGAATAAAGCTTACGTTAAGCAGTATTTGTGCCACCACACAGAAAATCATGTGTATTTCTAGTAGACACTGCAGGCGTTGTTTTTCTGCTTCACGACGAGTTCGTATGGCCTACTTCCCCCCGCTTACCCTCTTCCCCAAACAGAACTCGAACTAACATGTTCTAATGCAAAACTAGGAGCTTACGAAACGAACACTCAAGTCTACGAACGCTCAGCTAGACGAACTGCGAATGAGTCTGATGGAAGCATATTCTCATAGGAGCCGTGACAGCTCGACGGCAAACTTTAACGGGTGCAGACAAAAATCTGTTTCCTGCCCCGCGATGCTGCTTGTTCCCGTTCGCGACCGAAGGTGACGACGAATCAGGGACGTGAACGCACCACGGCGCACCGCATCATGCAAAGCCCGACGGCCAAAAGAGACAAAGGCGAGCGCTGCCCCTGCGTTGACTGCTTGCCGTGGTTTGTCGGCGCCGTAAATTGAGCCCGCAGTTATATAACATCGGAAAATCAAGTGAACGACTGCAAAAAAATAAAGTTTTGGAAGCGAGTGAAACGCGAGAGATCCAACGCGGAGGGAGCGAAAGGCAGATGTAATGAACAAAGCGGCACGCCGGGGGAAAGAAGCGCGGTGGCAAACACGTAGCGGTGTGCGCAAGTGGTTGTTTTGAATGTGGAGGGAGCTGTAAGAGCAAAGTAACGGGATCTGATGTTAACTTGCGCCGTCTTTAGGCGTTCCAGAGAAAGTCGAGGACTTTTTCGGCTGGACTTTAAACTACTTGTTAACATAGCAATGTTCCGAGGCGACCGGCTTCTGGTTGGCGTGAAACTAATAACGGAAACAACGCTTGATTTATCCCCAAACAGTGACGTGTAAAGACAACGCAGAACGTCTGTTACAGACGCACTCAAGCAGCCCAAACCATCTCACCCACTTGCTGATTTTCCCAGGTGAGTAATGGGTACTTGGAAAAGGAATTGTGCCGTACCAGAGAACAATTTCACATATTTGCTGTCAAAATGCAAATCGCGAAGGTCAGCTTTATGCAAACTATTCCACAGCAGCGTGCATAAATCTTGAGTCATTTTTCTAATAGTTCCCTTTACGTCACTCGACGTGTTCTCGCCATCTCAGACACACACCAAGCACTACTGTGCAGCCCAAAAGTTCCTTTCTGTTAGGCTGTAAAGGTATTCGCCTACTGACAAATGTGTCTTTCCCCCTCAACGTGTCCTGACACCTGCCGTCGTGTTCCGCCACGCACACAAGCTTTCCTAGAGGAGCGGTGGAGTCAGAGCCCGTGCAGCAAAATGTGAACAACCATCGCGTCTTAAACGAATGCGACACCGAAAGTATCGCTTGCTGCGCGTACCCTGCGTGCGCTTCAGTCGCGCAAGACAAATGGGCCTCGACCCTAATTTCCTCTAATGGTCTCTCGCCCGTATGCTGCCGATGCTTGGCGCAGCTAACAACTCGGCTACACTGTTTCCTCCTCTCCTTCCTTCTCGCCAGCCAGTCTACTTGCTCCGGGGTGCGCAGTACGGAAAGAAGCATGCCGCCGTGCTCATGTAGCTGTGTTTCAGTTGGGAGTCGCAAACTCGATTCTGGCTATTGTAACGAAGATAACCGGACGGCTTGGTCGGAGGCAGAAGAGGAAGGGAGTTTGCCCTCCGGGGAACTCGGAAAACGGGTTACGAAGAAGCTCATGTTCCTGTATTCTTTCGTGCACTCATTCCTTGTTGTTTAATTTTCTCTTCTTGCTTGCTTTTTATCCTCCTCAGGCAAGACAGCGAAGTGGGTTCGAAAGAAGTGGCTCACGTGAGCGTCTGACGCCGGTACTTGACTCGATGTCTTTTACAGGTAAGTTGAGATACTAAAAACATAGAAAGAAATGAACGGGAGAAATCAATAAACGAGGCGGAAGCTGTCAAGTTAGGGAACCGAAAATATTTACCTCCCGGGACTAAAGGAGTCGGAAGACTGAGATTTGAGAAACGATAAACCTAGGTGCCCATATGCAACAAGAACATTTAGGGATGCGTCTTGCTTGCGAAGCTGACGACAGTGTAGGGTAACTCAAACGAACTTGCTATTGGGCATATTAGTTCATACCTAACGAATTCATAGGGCAGGTAACCGGTGAATTCTTAGAGTTACAGCAAGAAAAGAGAAAAGGAGACGCTGGCGAGAGACAGGTCACTGGGAGAGGCCTTTATCCTGCAGTATGCATAAATAATATTGATATGACGATGATGATGATGAAAAAGAAGTAACAGCAGCAGTAATAGAAGAAGAAGAAGAACATGATGATGATGATGTTTGAGGAAGTGAACGTCATCAAAACGCAAAAAGCACAAACAGTCGAATTATCTTGCCGTAGCTCCTTTATTTCTATATTTGCGCTACGAATGATTTTCCCAAGTTCCGGCTAAGTTTTAGGAGCATCATAAATACCTTTGCAATATTCAAGGAATGTAAAAGCACGTTGCATGGCCTCACGGAATGCCTATGAAATTAGTGAGCATGCTTCCGTTGTTAACCCTTTAACTGGCAGCTCAACAATATTAATTACCTTACAGAAATAACTGCAAAAATTATACAAAACCAAATATGTGCCTGTGCCTGTCAGTTTACCTTAATATATGTACCTGCTCAACAGTGGTAATCACAAAAATGTCGACCATGAGCAGCAGCAGATATTTTGGTGACAGAACTCGAAGACCTCGTCGGTATCGTCTTAACGGACGTGGTAGCCTTATCATCCCTAATGCAATTTTTTTTATTTTTTAAAGAAAGCTATTATCCTTTGAGGTGAATCTCATGAACAAACATTTACCTTGTCAAAGCAAGTACTAAACAAAAGTTCTGGATCGTACATTGGTCTCTAATTAGCTGGTCAACAACGTTTTCGACCCACTGTATGTCACTTAGTTTTCAGAGAAACCCTTTCACAATCAATTTGGTATGTATTTGAACAATATCAAGAAGAAATAAAGCAATAAAACATTCTAGGTCAGGTATTTCTTATCTTGTCAGTTAAAGTATTAAGAAGAGCTACTAACAACGCATCGTTCACTTGCTTTGAATATGTGGTGGTGGGGCTCATGGTGGTGGTGGTGACGTTGGTGGCATTTTATCAAAATATTACGTGATCGTGAAGTAGTCAATAAATTGTAGCGTACTTCAAGTTTTTGAATATGATGCTCAGTTGGAGCAGAGCACTGACTGTCAGGGTAGTACTGACTGTCAGGGTAACACTGTCGTATCGGCGCCGCCGCTATCAGTGCGTGATCTACGAAAGACAGGAGACGACTGTAGTCCAAAACGCCAGCAAGGGGAAAGAGCCCCGTCTTTATTTCCACAGCCGTTTAAGTAGGACCAGCGTGACATCAGTGACACGTGGTTCCATACATGCGTCAGGCGCAATGACTCGGCGCGCCCTGCGGGAGCGTGCTTTCAGCCGCATAGAAATACATTCCAGCACAAACACTGCCTGCCACAACAACACTAGCAATCATTGTTCTTTTGGACAGAATGATCAATGCAAGCCTATTCACTGCTTAGCGCTGCTGCTTCCATGAGAGTAAACTTCGGCGCTACATTCACTAGCAATTCTCTATCCCTGGTTCGTAATGTCCGCGATATGCTTTGTTCAATGACTGAATTCTTGAACAAGAATTATGCGTTAAGGAAGGAGACAGAAAATAGAGTGATTGTTTCCTTTCCGTCATTTTCATTTTTTTCATTTGGCTATACTAAATACGTCTTTCAAAATTATATTTCGATATTGTATTGGCTCATAAAGATATCAGTTGACCTGAGTCTGTGAATTATGCGTATGAAGGCATATCTTCTACATTTGCGTGTCCTTTTTATATATGCGTACTTGAGTACAAGACAGTTCTTTCATTTCTTGATGCTATTATTCTATATACTCTGTCCATTCAATTTACTAATGCGTACATGACTGACTCTACACATACCATATTCATATGACTGCGTCTTCCATTGGCCTACTCCTACAGCATGAACCGATGGTCATGTTCTTGCTTAGCATCTTTTTAGGAACATCCTAGTATTTCCTTCTTTTCATATGCATAAAAAAAGGAAGAAAATTAAAGATAAGCTGAAAAAATGCAACGCTGGAGCTGAATTGGGTTTTTGGCGTGTTCCGGTTCCTTATATTGTCTCTAAAGACACTCAGAATCTAAACACACCGAGCTGTGCCTAAACAGTTTGCAAATATCAGTACTCACACTCTAATGTCAGTTTCGTCTAATTACATGCGTTTTATACGATTTTTGATTGAGCTGTCATTCGCTACCTGATGTGGCTTACGTGATGTGGGAGAATGGGTTCTATAGATTGCTTTTGCATTCACGTGTCAACCCTTTTATTCATTGGCGTTCCTTCATTTCTAGCGAATTTATGGCCTTGTCTCTTATTTATCACGTCTATAAATATAAACAGTCCAATCATGAGCCCAAAGAAAATCAGTAGTTTGATCAACGACGCAGAAGAGTGTTCCAAGTCACACAGTTAAAAAAAATGCACTATGGGTTACGAAGCTGCTTCGAGGCTACGAGGTCTCTGCTCTCCACAGATGCCAAGCGCTGCGTGCAAAAGAAGCACAAAGCCACGGTCTTTATTCTATTGGCGGACTCAGCACAATTTGTTGCCGCGTGCGCGGAGCTTTTGTTTACACACAAGATTCACGCCGCGCTTGCCAACTCGCAGTCAGCGTTCAATGCCGAACCTCCCACTTTTCCTAACGCTTTCCTCGGCGCTTGAGAAGCACTGCTGAAGTTCCCCATTTCTCGGCGCACTCTCTGTCACCATTGTGAAGTTCCCCATCCCCTCTATCTCTCTCGCTCGTTGGCTTTTTCTTTCTTTATTCTTAAGGGGCGGCTTTGTCAGCGCAACGCAAATATATTTGGAAACGGGGATCGCACTGCTGCAATGTTTATTTATTTATTTATTTATTTATTTATTTATTTATTTATTTATTTATTTACAAGTACTGCAATTCCCGAAAATGCCATTTTCGTAGAGTGGGGTTAGGCAATAGAAATTGTAATACAAAGATAGTGCGCATCATCTGGCACGTAAAAACAATTCACTTGCGGATGCGCAATGAAATTATAGTCAAGGAGGGCTGTAATTTGACGACGTTTGCAAGTTGATTCCAGTCGATTGTTCTTCTTGTCAGTTGTAGATTTAGAAGAATAGCTGGAAGGTGCCTAATAAGCTGGAGATTTTTCTAAGTATTATGTTAAGTTTAGGAAATAGCTTCTTGTGTGAAACCTTGTAGAGCGCTTTAGCAAATGGCTTGAATATCCGACCACGGCAAGCCGTTTTATTGTGTTTTATTGTTTTTGTTTTTTTTACCATTCCATATACCCTCTTACACTCTCAGGGGAAAACTATAATTGATTGCTACTGTCAGTTGCAGCAACCGCTGAAAGGACATCCTACACTGTAGCAAATATGAAGCTTGCATCCAAATGCTGCTAAGAAACCTGCAGGTCCTTGATACAAGACGACTATTCTTGGAAAAACTCGGGGGTTGCTTGGCTAACACATACGCCTAGTGCTTCCACTGGCACAATTTCTGGAAGGAACGAGAATATGGAAAAGAATTGTTAGAGACTTATCGATAACTTGGAAGATTTGGATGGAACTTTGGGAAAAAAATGGGAAAGAAATGTTTTCAGCCCTTATTACTACATGTAGATTGTTTCCTATCCTACATCTGTTGTAACCCAGATCCTCTGATACCTTCCTGAAATATGTTCTTCGCATGTAGTAGAGAGGTAACCCTGAGCTTATGTGATTTAGTCATTTTTTTAGTAGAGAGAAGTGGTTCTTGTGGGGAAAGGAGGAAAGGCTAGCACTATCTTGTGCAACCCATGCGGGAGCATGGCTCAGCGCCAGCAGGGTCCGAGAAATGGGAGTAAAGGAGAGACAGGGTGGGAGGGGAAAAGGTAGAGGGTCGTCCTAGCAGCATCAGAGCGGCCCGGCCGGGAGGGCCCAATAAAAGACAATCTTATCGTGTTCAATTCTAGCGCGCTCGTGTTCAGCGATATTTGATATCAAGCCTTACATTAGGTGTGCTAATTTTGAATTCAGAAACAGAACCTTGAAACTCAGCGCCCCCTTACATGACTGAGCTTATTCAAGGGAAAACGTGGTAGTCAGGCTATTCGTTTCTTGGTATCTCCATACGAGAACAGGCTTCTAGGCTGCCGTACTATGCGCAATCAACTACGCCTAATGGCAGTTTCGGTTTTGCCTCATACTGATTCACTGCAATAGAACGCAGTACTAGATCCCGTTATTTCCCGCCTTTATAACCACCGGTGGCGCACGAGCTGTCTCAAAACTGCTAGCATGGTACTTAAAGCCTCTTAAAATTTGGACTGATTCCATGAGGACCAGCGTCATTCCACAAAGTTTAAAGATTTTTTTTCTTTTTCTTTTTGCAGGATTACGTGCTGAAAGACATCTTTCATCGATCGATCTCATACATCCTTCCATGTACAGGGGAAATTGTCCTAGCAGTAACAAAAAACAACGGTATATGAAAAGTACTCAGAGTGCACTGCTGAAGTGTCTTTATTTTTTACAATTTCAATTTTAACTTCTCGCTGGTGCAAAATAAGTTGAAAGCTATGAAACTGTTCGACTGGTGTCTTCCGGTACAAAATGGTACCACGAAAAAGCTCTAAGAGACGTAAATACATCTATGTTCTGTTATTCTGGGACCAGTAGTCGGGCCTTCGATAGCAAGCAAAAATACTAGTGTACGTTGGTGGCACTCCATAGACGTCTTGTTACGAGTTCGCTTTTTTTCTGCCTGTGATTTTTCTTTTCTAGAGAATTGGCTTATCCTGAACAAATTGGCTACAGTTTATCTCGTTCAAGAGTACACGCTCCTCGGGCCATAGATAGCATTATTATGTGGAGAAAGGCTTCTTGCGAGATTTTTCCCTGCTACGTTATTAGCTGTCTTTCTCCTTTGATGAAGGAGCCAGGGGGCCGGACAACCCAGGAACCCGCCCGAAGGCGAAGGCTTTTGGTTGTCCCTCCTACTATCATTATTAGCTGTTCTGATGCGGTGTAGCATTTGAACATTAGATTGCTGCCGTATTTTCTGGACTACAGCCGAGGGGCTACATACTTAAATGTTGAAATTTCGCAGAGTGCTGTCTATAGTTACCGGCTACACATTATTGAATTTTCTATGACCGGAGACATGTAAAAAAAGCAGAATGAGTACCTACTGCGCTTGCAACTTTTTAGGGCGCATCACATAGCGAGATAAGCTCCATAGTGATCGTAACTGCGCACTAGCAATCTTCCCAGCTGATACCGTATATACTTGACTAAAAGCCGCATTCATGTAAGAGCTACACCCCAAACATGGCAGCTCAAAGCTAACGAAAAAAAGAAAAATAATGCTTGTCTATAGTCTTCGATTCGGAGCGAGTGGCGTGACGTGTTTTCTGGCATTATGTTGAAAAGCATTAAAATCGCAAAGATATAAATGCAGGGAAAATGTATCCAAGTGCGTGCTGCTAAACAGAGCCTCAGCAGTGGCGAAAGGGACCCTGTTGAGGACTAGATGAACATTAAATGCCTGGAATGCATTCGTGAAAAAATAAATGCATTATGCGAGCAATAGCCTTCGCTCTCTTGGTACAAACTGATGACGGGGAATCCACAGGGCCAGAAAAATTAGGCCGGAATGACCTGCACTGGTGCAAGGGCCGCACTTCATTAAGATCACAAGAAAACAATGTGGCACTCACATAAATGTGTATGGTATTGCCAGTGAATTTGACGATCTCAAGTAATTCATTCCAACTGCAGTTGTTCAAGTATATCCAAACCATGTGCTTGGCTTCAATTGTGCCAGAGCGTCCACGTAGGTATGTTGCTCTATTTCACAATCTATTTTTCATATGCACGAGTTGCTCCTAAAGAAATAATCGAGAGTCAACCTAATCACGCGGACCTCATTTACTGTTGGTAGATAGGCATATGTTTATAGCAAAAGACCCAAAAGCGATATCATAATAAATACTATCTCCGTCTATCTCCATATGGATTTATATATGTACAACTGTCTCTAGGAGAGATATGCTTACATGGGAATCGTGTGGGGTGCGAAGCTGGGTAGGAACTGGAGAGGCAGCTTTAATCTCCCGGCGGTTGGTGCATACAATACTGTCGCATGCAGTGGGCACGGGTGGGAAACGGAGGTCCTTTCAGGTAGATGTTGCAGCCGTGTTGGGAAGGTGAGAAAGGTGGTGGGGGAATGCGATGGCTTTTGGCTTCTTCGCAGCGGCAGCATTCATCAGTGATGTCCTGCACTGTCAAAGAAATGAAAGTGGACGAAAAGATTACTTGTCGCCGGTCGGAGTTGAACCCACAACCTCCGCATTACACGTGTGTGGCACTGCCGAGTTACACCATCGGACAAGGAAGAATGTTCCCCATCCATCCACCATATGGCTCTGAGTGGCGCTAGCTAGCAGTGCCAGGCTTGAATCTAGAAAAATGTAACGGCCCCAATCAGTGGATGGATTGATAGCCGTCGCCGTAGCACGACAGTTGTCCACCGGTGACAAGTTACTTTTTCATCATATATATATATATATCTAAATATATATATATATATATATATATATATATATATATATATATATATATATATATATATATAGGAAGCATGGCGCGAAGGTGTGTTGCGTGTGCATACCCGTAAACGAAGGTGTATGAATAAAATGGTCATGGATAAGAATAATTTATTTATTTGTTATTCCGACTCACAAGCTTCAATTAACGAGTGCACTGGGAAGCTGGCAATGTCAAGCGTGGACAATTTTGAGTTACATTCATAGGCGCCGTAGAAACACGCCTTCATTTCAAAATCCCTGGTTCGTATAATTTTGCGTAAGGGAACACATAACATGTTCACTTGCCTAAAGAATTCACACTTTCTCAAGCTATAAAACGACGTAATGAGGGTAAATGAGAACTTGGGAGTATATACATACAAATGTTTTAAAACATCGCCGACATTTGCTTTTACCATTTTTTTTCTTACCAAAAATTAGCAAACGTTACTTACTACAGATGCAATATGGGGTTTGAGCACCAGCTTTGACTGCTGTTTCTTGTACAATGACAAGAGTAGAGGAAAAGGGGATTACTATCCATTGCTACGCTCCCGGTTTGGCGCTTTCTGTTTCATTTCATTTCCATTTCATTTCATTACCTCATAGACCCACGAGGGGTATTACATAAGGTGTGGGTACACATGTTTTGGTGAGGAAGTGTTAACGCAACAAAACATGACTGGTAACATTATTGGCAAAGTTGGATGAGCACGTGATGGCTGCGATGTCGTTGGGTAGGTCGCTCCTGTCTGCTGCAGTACGGGAAAAATTGATGCTGCAAAGGTGGTAGCTCGGGCATGATGTCGGGAAACTTGAAAAGGATGACGAGTGCGATGAGATATGTGGGCTGGAGGTACGATGTAGGGTGCGTGGCCTAGTCAACTATGGAAAAATTTATGAAATAAGCAAAGGCTGGCAATGCGGCGATGACGTGATAAGGGCAATAAGTCGGATTCAGCTTTCAATGCTGACACACTGATGTCGTAATATTATGATGAATGAATGAATCTGGCTGCTCTGTATTGGACTGATTCGAGTGCATTTATAAGGTACGCTTGGTGCGGGTTCCAAATGGGTGAGGCATATTCTAATTATGGTCTGACAATGGATTTGTACGCTAATAACTTCACATGTTTAGAGGCTTGGCGGAGATGACGTCTTAAAAATCCAAGTGTTTTATTAGCGGATGACATGATGTTCGTAACGTGTGTGCTCCAGGACAAGTCGCTACACAAGGTAATGCCTAAATACTTGTATGATAGAACCGGTTGTACAGGGACGTTAGCTATAACGCATGGGAAATGAAGTGGGTTGCTGCGACCCGTGAAGGACAAGATTTTACATCTTTGAGGGTTAAATTTCATTACCCAATTGGCACACCATTCCTGAATGTGGTTAAGATCGTCTTGAAGACCTGTTTGGTCGGAAGCGCTATTAACCTTGCAATAAATTACACAATCATCGGTGAACGTGCGAATATTACTAGAGGCATGCGTTGGTAAATCGGTAATATAAATTAAAAACAGAAATGGACAGAGGACAGACCTTTGCGGCACTTCTGTACCACAAGGGTCCATCTTCTGTCTATATAGGATTGATTCCCTAATGTTTTACAACTAATTTGTTGCTTTTTCGTGACGAAAGATGAAAGATGACGCCACCTTTCAAGATCATGACTCCAGAGTGATTGCAACCCTCGTTTTGATCCTTGCTGCCTGCAAACATATGTATGCAAGTCACCATTCGCTTGTCGATATAAGTTATCACTAAGCAGCCTCACCGCACGGTAACTAAATCAGCAAGAAAATTTTATTTAGCACAAAGATAACAAACATGCTCCAGATGAGCTGACGACGTCATACTTCAGACTCTAGAAACACCGACGAGGTCCCCTGCCAGTTCTTCCTTCTTCTGATCCGAGACTTACGTCGAGGAGCGCACGTGAGCCATTGGGATCGATTACGATAACTGCTCAAAATAGTGTCGTTCCCCTCCTCGTAATGATGCGCCAGCGTTGCCGAGTAGGCAACGGTGGCGCGCCATATTAGGCCCAGACCATCCCGCTAAGAACGCGAGGCGCTTTCGTGCAGGGTAACACTTCACGCGAGTGTTTCCCACCTCACACCGCTCATTACGCCGCTCATAAAACCACTCATCGCGAGACCCGTGCAAGAGCACCACGATGGCTCGCTTTCGACATAACGCGGCCACGGAATGTCGGCAGATGACGCTGCAACATGTCTGCGAGCGAGAAAGGAGCCTGCTCCATAAATGATGGCGTGGCATTGCTTAAGACATGGTTAGAAACGGTGAAAACACTCATAACTGCAGTTTATGATGAGGGCGTTCTCATGCTGGAAAAGCCAGCACATAGTTTCCCGTCCCACGACCTGTTTGAGTTGTTAGCAGAGGTATTGCTGCCTGCAAGTTGCTGCCGGCAAGGTTCGGTAAGTATGCAAGATTTAGCCTGCGGGAAAAAGTTGCAGAACAGAAGGACAAGGTTTTCTGGGTCGGTTATGAGTTTTCGTTGGGTTTGCGAGTTTTAATTGCCGTTTTAAATGGCTTCGTCAATGAAATACAAGCAGAGAAAACGCGACGTCATTATAGTATAGCGCCATACTATAACATGAAGTGATATAAACATAGACGCAGTCTAGCGGGCGGTATGTAATTTCGTTTCAGTAATGCGATAATCTGCCGAATGTGCTTTGGTTTGTTTTATTTCGTTTCTCAGGTGAATTGCCCCTGGATTCTAATGAACTATTGCCAATGACACTGAACATGGCATTTTTATACCCTTACACTTGTTCACCTTGCTGATATTGATCTCTGTTCTTTCAAATTATGGGATTACAAAAATTTTTTAAGGCCGGGATATGTACTATGTAGGATGCAAAACGACACACACCCATCGCCGAACGACAATCGATGTTATGAGAAACATTTTGCAGGTAACTGGCTGTACAGCATTGTTTATGGTTCTCTAATGTGTTAGCAGGTAAACAAACTCGTTTGTGTAAGTCAAGTACGTGTGCATGAAGCCAACAAATAATGACTCTAAGGAAAGCATAGTGTGGAAAGGTTAAGGTGAAAGGAGACGAATGCGTGCGAAAAAAAGCAACTTCTCTCTGGTGGAAACCCAGCCCACAACATTAGAAAAAATATAAAGCAACATTGAGTAAAGCAAGTTGTTAAAAAACGAAAAACAACTGTTTGCATTGCAAAGCCGAGCTGTCATTACTTCAAAGTACGTCACACACAATATAAGTCCTATAAATCAGAAACAGTTGCACTTACATGTTGACGCAAGCAGTCGGTGCCAGGAAAGGAGTGAGAAGTACCGGGCTCTGGTAATTTATACACCGGAAGTGAACTTCACAGAAGCAGATGGCGCGGGAAGGGCTTGGGAGGAAGTCACAAAGAATGGTTCTTGGCATCTTGCCAGCCTGACAAGAGAAGCAACATAGACCTGTATCACTTCGTCAGTCCCACTGAAACTGCAGTGAAAGGAACTACGATTTTGCCACATGGTTGCGTTGATCTGCTTTTTTTCTGTTTAGACATAGAGGGCTTGTTTACGGAAACATCAAGGGAAGTTCTTCAGAAAGGAACAAAAAATATTCCTGAAAGCTTCTTTCAAGAGAACAGAATGTTCACGCGTCGAAATTGCGTAGTGTGTGCAAACATACCATATAAAATTCAGAAGTTGTTGACAGGCTTTCGGTACGGACTAGTTTCAATTCCATTGCAAACTTGACTACAGCGCGTACATAGACAAAAGGACCGGAAGAACGAAGACAACGGCGTTTGTCGTCGTCATTCTTTCGGTCCTTTTGTCTATGTACGCGCTGTAGTCACGGTTGTTGACAGGAGCTGCCGCAAGCTTCATTTTTATGTCTTTTCCTTGCTTTTCCTTTTTCGCGGCCCCGGAAGTGTTTACAATTAACTCGCTCTTAAAGACTACACTGTGGCTCACAGAACCTATAAAGCATAATATGTAATGAACCATGGTAGGATAGGGTGCGTAAACTGATCGTGCAGGTGGGCTGGCCTGCTGCCCTTTTGGACTCTGTTATGTGACTCTGCGGACACACTAAATTATTTGCCTCAATTAAAGCACATGACTAGCATTGAATTTTCGAGCATACTCTGTAATAACTATAAATATGAATTTTTGGTGCTTATGTCTAATAATGGAAAGGTTCGTATACAGTGACTGTTCACTTTCAGAGACCACATGTACAGGTCTCAGCCACTGCATGTTCAATGTCTCTGAGGCAGTTGGTGGGCCTAAGTGGAAGCTTAGGGCATTAATATTTATTGGCTATAACCTAGCATTCACCATGCTTTGGTGTTTTCTTGTGTGTAAGTCCGATCTAAAGGCCCCTCCCAGTTCCAAACTTTATTTCAAAATACTGCAAGCCAACACTTTCGGCCCATGCAGCAGGGGCTGTACAGAGCATACATGAAAATACATGAAAATACCCCCCCCCCCCTAAAAAAATATCACCGATGATGACGATACTCCATAACGCGAAATCTGAGCACAGCTTCATTTCGCGATATATTGGCTGGCGCGAAAGATGCGCCTTGTTGCGAATGGAGCGAAATCTGGCGCGATTGCCTCGCTGAATCGGCGAGAGCCAGCGCGTGGGTGACGCGTGGGCGCGTTTTAGTGCCGGCGCCGCTCACAGATCTCCCAGACGACGTGCCCTACTCTGGCGCCATCTCGTAGCCATCGTCGCCACACTAAGTTTTCCTTCTTACGCTTTAACAATGCCATCCTCCGCTTTACGCGTCATGGTTACGCTGCACCCTCCCCTCCGCTTCCCCCTCGCGCCTCTTCACTCTCGCCACTTTGTAGCATTTCATCTTTCGCTGCGCTCGTTCGCTGGGTTATGCCGACGCCAACACTCGCCGCAAAAAAAAGAGATGCGTTCTCAAATGAGTGCGCTTTCACGTGACGCTGCTAAACCGTAAAGTGTCTCTGTTAATCTATGATTACATGGAATTTAAGTGAATGACACTGCTTGGCATGACCTAGTTTTCGAAGGTACCCGACGCCGGCGGCCATATTTCTGCTGAAGACTACAAAGATCTAGTGTTGTATAGGTGAAACACAAGAGGTCCGTATCCTGATACACTAGGCAAGTTGTGTGTTCATTGTGAACACAAAGTTGCGAATCAGCGCTCGTGTAACTGTCCTTCTCTCCGCAATGGTCCCGCGGTTCGTTCACAATAGCTAAAAAGGCGTTTTACAGCCCCGTGTCAAAGATGTGAGGAAGCGATTTCCCTGCTTCGCGCCGTGAACATTACCGCTCCCACCAAACGATGATACTCCTCGGAAGGGACCGCAATGGAATTGGCTTCGAATTTCCCCAGAGTGCGGGTCAACCGAATTTCGTGCATTTGGATATATTAATTCCAAAACAAGTGAACTTTCATTCCTGCGTTTCTTGAGTGAGTTTTTGTTTTGTTGACGCCACAGAACCACTGACAGTAACACGTTGCAAGTGAAAGCATTTTTTGCATGAATATTTGCTGGCTACAGCAGAAAAAGAAAGCTTTCAACAACAATTGAAACATTTTATTGAAAGAAAGCCAGCTGTGTCTGTCCGCTCGCCCAGGACTCTACTCCAGACGGTAGCGACGACGTGAGAAGTGACACGTACTTTTTTTAATGAAACGAGAAATAGATCCGACATATCCAGGTTGCGAAGGAGGAATCTGAGGTTATACGCCGTCTAAGAGAAAGAAATCAAAACTATCAAGTGAGCTTCTCAATAAAAAAGAGAAAAAAGAAGAACAGATAAATGTCATATATTCAATCTAATTCACACCCTACTGTGGAAGGCTCCTTTGCCGTGATGGAGCTTCAAAAGCGTCATTTTGTTTGCGTGGTTCTGAGTCGGTCGGGTCCTTCGAATCTCATCTATTCGCTGTACAGGAGCCCAAAAACATGCTTCTAGGTTCGTATAAACGCCGGCGACATGGAGAGTGCAATGGCCTTTCTATAAGCCCTCGTTCTGGTGTCGCCCGGTCATCGCCCTCATTTCGTGTCTGCACTCTCGTCGTTTCTGTTATGGGACGTTAACGTGGCGACGAAACCTATGGCAACGGCCGAATGGGGCGCGGCTGCGGGGTTACTGGCCTCTGAGAGCGCTGATGCTAAACTTGGAACTATCTTCTTCTTGGTTTTTTGTTTAGATTTTTGCTTTGCGGACCTTTCGCTTTGCCACACTGGCTGTGACAGTGACACACTGATTCGACTCTGCTTGTGACAGGAAGTAACGAGAAGGAAGTTTGGTTTCGAGTTTCATAGCCACCCGGACCTGGTGACTCAGTGGCTATAGCGTACTGTCAGTGAGCGCAAGATTCAGAGTTTGATTCCCACCAGCATTACAGTGATGTGGCGGAATGCAAGAAGTATCGTGTACGTAGATTTCGGTCTGCCTTAAAGACAACCAGATAATCGAAATTCATCTGAAGCATCCTACTACGACGTCTATGATAACTGACTGTGGGCTTTGGTTCCTTTGAGCCTTGCAATTTGCTAAAATTTTCATAGCCGCTTTAAACTGACGCTTAGCCGTAGAATAATGAGTGTCATTAAGGCCTTTTCAATAAAAAGACGTGAAAGCTTAGATTGCTGTGCTAGACAACGGTATATACAGTCGTGCAAGCTTAGGTACGCTGTATACATTATAACTGTAGTAATGCATCTTCTTCAATGCCGAGACTGAGCCGTTAACCCCCATGACATTACTAAGCCTGGGGAAGTCGAGAAAGCAATAACTGACAAAAACTTTTTCACCGTATTGTGCTCACTGCGCATGAACGTTAACGGTTAGCTCACTCTTGCCTTGCCCACACATGCCGACTTCTATTCACTTAGTAATGCAACTTAGCGTCGTCATGGTTGGCAAGCACGATCGATAGGTATACTAAAATAAATAAAACAGTCATTTCGGGTGCCTAACTGTGTGGCTACAAAATACGCGCCATTCTGTGGCTGCCTTGCTGTTGGATCCTGAAGAAATTGCGCTTTTCTGCATGTGTGTCAAGCTTTGCGTGGGTGTCAAGCACGCGTGCTTGACACGTGTCACTTTGACTGTCTTGCTTTGGGTGGGCTCCACCAAAACTATTCTGCTGCAACAGAGACGCCATCAGTACTCGGCGTGCGCAGGGAGCCTTCTACCCAATTAGTGGTGGTCCACAATAATGCGTAATTTCGATAATATGACGAGAATTGGCACGCATATCAAACATCAACGATTGCGGTATATGTTTCGTGTGTATGCAGATGAACCCCAGCATGTGTGAGTTTGTGTCCTTCTTCCCTTCAGAACCTTTCATAAGTCGCTGCAACCAGACTGCAACAGAAATCATTTATTTGAAGAAAAGAGTTCAATAACGTGCCTCTTAAACAAAGAAGGGCTGCGCGGAAACCGAAAATCCGGAAGAAAGGCTGCTGAGGTTGAAACACTGAAGCACTGCCTGAAGAAGGCGGCACTCAAAGAAAAAAGAAAACGAAAGAAAGAAAAAGAAAAGAGAACTGAGGGGATCAATGCTTTCTTTCAAGTAAGTAGGACGGCTGGTAGTGTGCTGAGTGTTTACGACGACGAATGCCAGTGGCGCTTTTCAGGCGGCGAGGAAAGCATTGGGAAATGTGAGAGGTTCCTTTGAATTCCGGCTGCGAGTTGGCAAGGGCGACGTATATCTCGCGGGTAAACAAAAGCTCCGCCCTCGTAGCAACAAACAGAGCTGAGCTTCGCCACCAAACAAAGCGCTTTCGTATTTTCTTATAGGTAGCGCTGTGCTGATCCGGAGAGCGTATACATGGAAGCTTCGGGTCACCTTTTCCATCCGTAGTTTATATGCGTGAGCACTTTGACTTATCGAACTTTTATTTGTCGTTGTTGCTTAGACAGTTCTATTGACATTTCTATACATTATATAACGTACGAGCCGTTGGCGCTTTGTATAGGCAATAGCTGCCTCGTTTTCTACGAAATCGCATATGAAGCATCGGTCAACGGTTTGCACTCGACAAAGGAAAGGTCACAAGCATGTTGAGGCTCATAATACGGTGCAAATCATAAAGGCGACATAATGCACTAAAGACGGCTAACAAAGAAGTTCCAGAAAACATACAGGAACGTGTGGAATAATTTGAATGCGAATGTCGATATGTGTATATTGTTTGGCTAGACTTGAACGTGCTGAGATAGGCAGAAACAAAGGAGCAACAACAACAACAACAACGACAAAGATTACAGCAGAACTAATCTCACGATGACTGTCAATGGTAATGGAGTTAGCCTTCCAGCAATGCTCCAACACTCTGTATTTCTGAAGTTGCGTTGATTTAACATGCGTGGCTATTCTAAGACTTCCGTTTCTTCGCCTATATAAGGATTACACCGGCAGCGCCCCAGTTTTCTATGGTACTCGCCTGCTAAGGTGCCCATGAGCATGGCGGCACGACGACGACTGTATGACGTCGACGCAGCGAGGACGATGGAACGACGTGGAAAGAATGACGTGGATGGAGCGGCAAAGGCGGTATTATGATGCCGTCATGGCAACAGTGAGATCACAATTCTTAAATTATAGCTGTGATATGACGCCGACAGCGTGGCGATGACGTGAAGACAACGGAACAACGATGAGTGCATGACGACGGTGGCGTGATGGGGATCACATGACGACAACCGGATGACGAAGCTAGAATGACGACAGTCGCACGACCACGGCAAATGGCGACGAAGGTGGGACAGCGATCCAATGACGCAAGCAGAATTGCGGTAAAATAACGAAGGAATGACGTCGATGTGTCGACGAAGGTGGTATGCCGACGACGGCATGACGACAGTGGATTATGACGACTGTGTGACGAGTATGGCTTCATGATGATGACGTTACGAGTGTCCGATGACGAAGCTAGAATAATGATGATGGAACAACCGCGATGACATCACATCGGCATAACAACGAATCCACGACGATGACTGTAGGACGACGACACAATGACGGCGATGGCATGCCAACAATATGACCACAACGGGATGAGGAGGAGTTTGTGATGACAATGGCGGGACGACGGCTGCACCACGAAGCCTGTACAACGACGATGACCTGACGATGACCGCAGGACCAAAATTGAATCACAAAGCTGAAATGGGGGCGATGGAACGACCACATTAACTAAATTACAGCTGCGAGCTGCTAGACTACTTTTGCCACGTTGTCGGCGTAAGAGGATAGATAGATAGATAGATAGATAGATAGATAGATAGATAGATAGATAGATAGATAGATAGATAGATAGATAGATAGATAGATAGATAGATAGATAGATAGATAGATAGATAGATAGATAGATAGATAGATAGATAGATAGATAGATAGATAGATAGATAGATAGATAGATAGATAGATAGATAGATAGATAGATAGATAGATAGATAGATAGGCAGGCAGGCAGGCAGGCTCATAACGACTGAACTAGGCAAAGAATGCTAATTTCATTTTTTTGCTAATTTTCCTTTTTTAGTACTTCTTTAAAGAACACGTGTAGCAAAATACTCCTGAATAGGCTGAAAACGTTGTTAAGCAGTAGTTTCAAAAAGTGCTTGTTCCAGCTACTAGGTATGTGAAGAAGCAATCATAGTAAATTCAATGTTTTGCAATACAATATACAATATATACATCATTACACAGAACAAAAAAGAGAATAAAAATATAACGCATATTAGCATACAGAAATATTACCTTGCAGAAGGGCTTAGTACTAAAGTTCTCATCTATGCAGGCTACAGGCATAAAGCATACACAATTCGGATATTCAGCACAGCTGGTAGCTTTACGGGTCACACCCGCTGAAATTTAGCTGGGACACGATGACTTTCCTTCACCTGTCCTCCACCTCACCCCCTATTACGGCGTAACACGCTCAAATAGACATGACTGTCATATTATCCCATATTGAAACCCTATTAATAAGGTGTGTGCTGAAAACTTGAACTCGTAATTAAATTTTCAAGTTATAGTTTCTGCCTCTCGCACCTTTGCATGATGATATCCCAGCATTTGAGCGCATAATGACAGTGTGACATGAAAGCCTGTTTGCCTGCCCGCCCACCAGCCTTTTCGTCCGTCCGTCCGCCCTTCCGTCCGTCGGCATTTCCTCTTTTTCTTCCCAGCTCCCTTTTCCTGACAGCCGGGTAGTAGAGCCAACTTTTATTTAAAGTAGTAACCACGATTTTTTTACTGTTCTTACACCTACACTGAGGCCTCACGGCATGTAGAAGTCACATGATGGATTGCTTTTGTAAAGGGGTCTGTAATGATGGCTTGCATCTGTCCAGAGGCCGCTGGAGACGCCAAGCACGTGCAGATACCAGTACCGCCACGTCTTTTCTCGAGAAAGCCATCTGGACCATTTCTCTCGAACTGTCGTGTCCAGCTTTGAAGCATGGTCAGTCTGGACGTTGCCTTATATTCCGCAGTGGGCTGGTACCCACTTATAAACTCATGCTATAAGTATTTCAGTCAATAACTCCTATGTCATTGTTCAGGAGACGATGACGCTTGATCCGCTGTTCATATAATGCCCAGCACAGCAACTGTACATATGTTTTTGTGAGAGTTATCAGTTCTACTGCGATCATGTCGTAAGAATGTAGTGCTAATGTGCATGGCTCATCAGAGTACTTGTCATGTGTCAATATCCAAGCATGGCCAGCAGAATGTTCTCGGGATAATGAGACGTTTCAAATGCCGGCTCAAGAAAACATGCCAGCATGCGTGTTTGGGACTACTTGGAAATTTCCTCAATTCTGGGAAGCCTGCAGCTGCTGCTGAGCAAGGATTATCGAAAGTTTGGCAACTACCTCGGGTGCCGCCAAGTTGTGTCAGACGCAGCGGGCATATGCTTTCCCGCTTGCTTAGACATCGGCGCGAAATCCTGCCCTGCAATTATGGTGTTGCGATGCTTATCTGTCAGCCTGCCATCGTAGTTTGACGCTGACATAAAAAAAAAACACAATTTAGCGTGGTTCGCAGATATGTGTTCACTGAAAGGTGAGTAGGCAGGTTGGAATGCCAGCAACGGGGACCTTACGCTGATGAATGCCGGAAGCCTGTGGCGCAGAACAGAAAAGCCCAGAAATTAAAGTTATTCTCGAGACGTGCAATATGCCATGCAATCTTATAGCGTAAGCGGGTTTCACCTTGAGGTAGAACACTTTTCAAGGGTACTCATTACTTTGGAATAAATCGACAAAATAAATGAAAACAAGCAGATAATTTTGCTGTCGTTCATTTCATGGGTCTGTGCAGTGCTAACGATACGCACCATTTACACAGGACAGAATAATTCTTAACAGTTAAGACTAAGAAGTGGCAAATCATATACAAAGTTATAGGAGGAGGTACGGGATATCTGTTGTATATTGTGACATATGTTGTCAGACGCGCTGTGGACAGTGAATTTTGATGCTCTGTCGTTCAACTTACGAGCTCTGGGAAGAAGAAAACGCAAACAAACTGTTGAAGACATCAGGAAAGAAAATATATAAAAATAAGCGTAAAAACAAGCGACGGAAGAAGGACACAAAACGCAAAAAGTGGTTATTCGCTAATTTGTCGTGAAAGCTGTGCTGTGACCCCACCAGCAGAAAACACTGACAAGGACAGCAAGCTAGAAGGCGCACAACCCTCTTGTTTATGTCAATATTTTTTATCTAAGCCTTTCCATGCACTGGGCATCTCAGAAGCTCAGGTAAACACCATTCTCTGTACTGTCGTCCAATCCATTTCGCCTGTCATGACGAGCAAATAAATGTAACCGGGGGTAAGGACGTTACTCGCATTTGCCTAGCTTTGCTACTACCACATTTTCATCTTTTTGATGCTTTCAGGAGCATACCATCCACCTCAAAGCTGCGCTTGCTCATTCATTGTTTCCCCATTCCGCAGCGATGCTTAAGGCGCTGCAGCAGCTCTTTCTTCTGCCCTTCGACTGACATAGAAGGGTGTTTCGAATACCTCATCCATCACCATCAACAGCTGTGGAGCTGACAGCGATTGATGTTGCTGTTCAGTACGTACAGGAAGAAATAAGCACGTCGAGGGTCGTCATCCTCACAGACTCCCGTGCTGCCCTTGGCAAGCTGTTGAGTAGGGATGCCAAAGAGCCCAATTCTGCGCAGTATTAAGGAGTCCGCGGACAAAATTACTTCTCGTGGGGTGTCCCTCATTGCCCAGTGGATACCTTCGCACGCGGGTATTGCTGGAACTGAAAAAGCTGATCGTCTCGCTTCTACTTGTGCTCCCAACGGGTATCACTGCCCAAACATTTCTTCTATGATTGACAACGCTCGTGTGTTAATCCGCCGATACCTCCAAAAGCAGCACTCAGACCACCCCGTTGCAAACGGCTCGTTCCCTTTCCGTGTTTGTGGTCGTGGCTTGCCTCGTAGTGCTAGAGCACTGTTACTGAAACTAGGATTTGGCTCTGTGTTTGTGCGCGAATGCTTGCATCGTCAAAAACGTGTGGACAGTTCGTCGTGCACGTACTGTGGCTCCTGTGAGACACTTGAGCACCTTACATTGGAGTGGCTCTCATTCGTCACACAACGTTCACTTCTCATTAAGGAATACGGACTGATCGGACTCAAGTGTACGACCCTTGAAGATTGCCTGTTTCCGAGAGGGAGTGCTGCTCAACACTACCAGGCCTATAGAGCCTTGCCAACTTTCGTGCAGAAAACGGATTTGACCTCCCATTTATAGACATTCTTCCCGTGTTCATATTTTTTTGTCCATGTTTCTGTCATTTGTTTATTTCCTATTCCTATGTATCCTGTTTAATTGACATTTATTCTTCTTTTCAGTCCCTCCTCCCGAAAGAGTAGGCAGGTGTTGTGCCCCTCTCGGTGGCAGTTATCAGCTTGCTCCCTCCCTGTAGCCTTTGTGTGCTTGTATGTTTCCAAATAATAATAATAATAATAATAATAATAATAATAATAATAATAATAATAATAAGAAGAAGAAGAAGAAGAAGAAGAAGAAGAAGAAGAAGAAGAAGAAGAAGGAGAAGAATAAACCAATGTTTTGCCGCAACAGACGTTCATTTCGTCATATTATTTTTCATCACCTGGCTACATCTGATATTTCGCTGTCAAAGAGACAACAAGCTAAATAAGAATCTAGTTAGCAAGACAGAACCCTAAGCCAAGAATGTAATCTGCACGTGAAACGTGGTTCTGGAGCGGACACTACCTCGAGAACCAATATTCACATTTTTAACGCAAGTTGACATCGGGAGCCTTGATCTCACCTTGTCTACATGAGCGTACTCACAGAATTTACACGCGATTAATGGCATTCTATTATTTGGTCAGCGAGGAACGCATCATATGTCATGAAAATTAATACTGTCATTGTTTGCGATTACTTTTGTTTTCTTTCTATGGTGAAATCAAGAAGAAACGCTACATGGTACGTATCAGAAATGAAGCTTCGTAATTTATAAAAAAATTATTCCTGATTTATGAATGAAGCCTGGCACTCCCTTTTTCACAAAAGGAGCTGGTTAACTCCCCCGCTATTTTATGCATACTTTTAGCCCCCCTAAGAATGCTTCTTTCTTGATTATTTCACAAAATCTTCCATGACAACTTATTATGCTTTAGTTACTTCGCTAGCTGGACACTCCATGATAATCATGGTATTCGGTCACGCTGTACCGAACTGTATTGTTTGTTTGCGGAGGCCTGATGTTACAGGTCCTTGATTAATCTTGCATGTCACACAGCACAAGAATTATTTCTTCTCCAAGGTAATCTCGGGACGGTAGGCCCTGAGATGCTATTCACGAGGCGCACCGGTCTACAGTGCTTGTGGAATGCAAGTAGCCACGATTGACCCTCGGTGCCGTAAGCGAAGCTTTAGCGCCTGTCAAGATGACCTAAGTGGTGTCGACATGCGAGCCTTGCGTAATTGGAATGCAGGGTACCCTAACAGCTTGAATGCGACGAATTGCATTGTGCCTGAACTACTATCATCTCGCCATTAGCGCTTACTGCTTAAGTATCACTGATTACAATATGCTAATCAATTTTGTAACGATGTCTCCGCGGTTCTTTGTACTGCTGGCAAGCGTATCGTTAACCGCGACATCCACACGAACTATATCGACTTCTTGCGGCTTTTTAAGTGAAAGCGTAAAGTATCTGAACAAGACTTCATCTCTGAAATGGGTCGACTGGATATTTGATTACTCAAAAGTGTAGGTGTAGTCATAGGTACACTTTTCAGCTGTTAGCCGTACGCTCTCTCGATTGGCTTGCAATTTTAGCCCACAAAAGCCACTAGGATTCAATGCTTGCCCCCTCTCCCCCCTCAGAAAGTAAAGAACTTAAAAATGTAAAAAGAAAATCTGTGTCTGTTCATGCCAAAAACTGCAATGTGGTTATGAGGCATGCCATAGTAAAGGATTTTATTTAACTTAAATTTAACTAAGACAATTCTTCCCGTCGTCAAATAAACACTATACGCATAGTGTCGCCCATGCTCCCACTGTTTATATTTCCTTGCTATAAACAAAGTTCATCATTGAGTTTGAAATTATATTTTCTTCATCCGAGGACAGAAAATGGCCGCCAATAATGATTTTGCTCCTATTTAAGTCCGAATATACTTACTATTATTTGGCAGTACTGATGTAAGCTGACACCGCCGCTTTGACGAATACTGCATTCTGATTTGAGTTGGAAAAATTATTTTGCAGTAGACTTAAAAGTCAACGACACATATACCGGTATATATGGCACGTCCTTGAGAGCGTTTTAGCTACATGTACTCGTGATTTGCAGCAATATACGCGAGGAAAGATGGACTGCGTTCCAGTAGAGAACAATATTGCTCACTTAGAATTCAACCTGGGCAACCTCTCGTAGACGTTCTTTCAGCAAGAGGTATGCAAGCTGAAAACTTTGCAAGCGTACATAAAGGGCCGCTAAGTGATGGCATGGTCCATCCGATTGCCTGAAAGGAACTTGGCAGAATCGGGCAGCCGCAGAAAGTCCCTCACCAAGGGAATCGTGCGTGTTTTCTATAGAAGCTGGTCCTTACACCGTTTTCAAGGGAAAACGCCTATAGGTGTGACGCACGTCCTGGTGTACAGGCGTGTTCTGTATGCGAAATGGGGCAGCATGTCTCTGTTTTATTCACGCCTGTGACGTGTGAGCTGTCGGCGGCGATCAAGGGACTTGTCCTGTTGCTTTAAGAAACAGCCATGCCATGTCAACATTTCCGTTGGTTCACCGACGGTCTCGCGCCTTCCTGACGTAGACGGCGACCGCTCTGTCGGTGGGGGATCTAGGGTAAGCAGACAGGTTTCTTCTCCTTATCTACTTCTGCTCCGTTAGGGTTATTATATCTGCTGTGCCTCGCTTACGTATATTTCGCCTTATTTCTATCTATATTGACATGGACTAGAAGCTGGCGGATTTTGACTGCATAGTTGAAGGTGGAATACACGAGAAGGACCTAATTGGAACACTCTTGACACATCATTAACTAGCACGAAAAAGACATCGGACGACAGCGAAAAGCACACTGGGTAGCAAGCTAGCGTTCTGGATTGTGCGCTTTCCGATGTCATCCGATTTATTTTGCGCTCTAGTCAATGATGTCTCAAGTCTGTAATAAACACCAACTAGCCAAAACGTCTTCTATAATTGTGCCTTATAGAAAGAATTTTTTGTGCATTTGGATACCAAATGTCATGAAACTATGTTCCTTTCTGATTAGTCTGTGCGCGCTCTCTATGTGACTTTTCAATAGTTTTCATGCACAATGCATCAGCGCTGGCCAATGGTTACGGGGTTTTATTTATTTATTTATTTATTTTACTCTCAGGGCTTACGCCAAGCATTACAGAGGGGAGGGGCTAATAGATAGAGATAACTATACAAAAAGCAAAGAAAACACAATAATCAGATAACAGTGCATAATATACAATGTGAAAATGACGTAAGTTAGAGCGAGACAATAAGCATATCATAATAATACAGATTAAATGGAATACAGATGGGTAATACAGACAAAGTAATAATGCATGGTAAAGATAGTGAAAGTGAGAGTGAGATGATAACCACATATTCATAGAAAATAAAGCATAATACAAAGCATATTGTTTATAGATTAGGTAGATAGTGCAATGGAAAAAACTTATGAACAGTACCCGTCAGAGGAAAACAGAGCTGCTTGACTACTCAAATCAAGGTTTCCTAGATAACGTAAAAAAGTGCGTAACGGAAGTCATCAGTGTTAATAATAGAGACCAGTGGATCCGGTAGGTGATTCCATTCCTGGCATGTTTTTGGATGAAACGAGTTACCATAGGTAGACGTTCTGTGGGATGGGATGTTCTATTTATAACGATAGTCCAAGCGTGCAGAAGTAAAAGAGGCTGGTTCTATGTAGCGTGGTTTGAGCGTGGGAATGGAATCGTATATTTTATGGAACAAAGGCGATCGTTTCTTTTTACACTTGGTAAGGGGATATAAGTTGAGGGCAAGTTTAATACTAGTTAAGCTTGCTGTGCGCTGGTAATTGTTAAGGGTAAAACTAATGGAACAATTCTGTAGGGGTTCTATAGTTAGTGCTCATTCATGAGGGTCCCATATAGATTATGCGTATTCTAGATGATGTCGAATGCAGGCGGTATATAGTTTTTGCTTTAAAGAAGAAGGTGCCCGCGCAGAATGGTGCTTCACGTAGCCTAGCATGCGATTAGCTATGGATGTATTGTGTTCAGTATGTCGTTTCCTTGAGAGGTTATTTATAATGTGCACTCGAAGGTGCTAGACGTGATATTGATTCGAATAAGATGTTGTTAAAGTAGTAATTAGGAAAAGTGACTTGGTTACGCGAGATTTTTATGAAATTTGTTTTGAGGTGTTAAGATTAGTGTGCAAGCACCAGGTTGTTACGTTATCGAGATTTGATTGTAATGTAACCATATCAGAATCAGTAGTTATATTCCAGTAAATTACGCAATCGTCGCAAAATAAATAAAGAGAATTAGCGATTTGATTAGGCAAGTCATTATTATAAATGGGGAAAAGTAAAGGCGCCACGTGGGTTAGTGGTGAATCAGGATGATTGCTTAAAGTCAGGTCAAGCAGGGAACATATAGTAGATGTGACACGTGTTGGTTTCACAACTAGCTGCGAAAGGTTAAAGTCGGAGCAAACGTTAAGAAATGCTGCAGCATCTGCAGATTCCGGATTAGAAAAGGGGCAGGATCGTGACCAGTCGCTAGCAGGGAAATTAACACATGGTTGTTGTGATATTCTGTTTCGATATCCAGTTTCGGTTTCGAATGATTATGACCGCTAGCGCCTCTCCAAACCCAATGCTGTCAGTGTACCCTGCCATGCTCCCTTTCCCCTCACTGGAATAAGCCGATTCTTTGTCTGGTCCCCGACCTGAGCAATGCGGCTCTTCATCTTTGCGGCGCTTCGCACCCCTGCTGTTGGGTCTCACGCCGTAGGTCCCGCGTACGGCCGCCCCGTCGAAGTCATACTACAGTTGTCATGGTAACCTCGGTGTCACGGAGGGCCATGGTATCCTTTAACCTCCAGCATAAGATAGCCCACCGGCGCGTATCTCTCGCTAACATCAGTGCGTCTCCATATTTTTTCTCCGTTCGCAAGCCGTCTTCTCCACATAACTAAAACGCCGCTGCAGAAATTGCGAGGTCAATGCTCAAACTATATACAAAAATGTAACCGCCCACAGTGTCCTACACCTTGCGGTAGTCGTCAAGAGTACGTGAAACAACTTATTCGAGCGGGAGACAATGACGTGAAGCTTCGAAACGTACTTTTGGAAATACATTACGCCTCGGCGTCGTTGCCTATGGGCCGGTTAGAGTGTCAATTTTCTTAAGGTACATTAAAACCCTACTTAAAACCTTCGCATTTGCACTGAAGTAGCATAAATACGGGCAAGGAACACGAAACCCGTCTCCTCAATGCACATCACATGATAGAAAAACTGTGTGAAATGAACCCCAGACAGGTATTCTTACTAATATTATTTGTTTTGAAAACGTATATACACTGTACAGAAAAGTGAAAGCGAGGAGTAGGCTGGCAGCTGGCCACAGGAAGAGGCACAACGCCTGCCTACTCTTCTGAAAGGAGTAGACAGAAACACAGAAATGGAAGATAGGATGAAGGGAAGAGAAGAGGAAAGAAAAAGCAAGATGACAAATCTCAAAGAATTAAGCAGAACCCACGTGGTACAGGTCACACACAGGTCACTGCAGGTCACGCTACTAAAGAATGTCGAAATAGATGAAATAGTGTTTGAGGTTCCGTCACCCGAAAACAGAAATAGTCTACAAACACGAACGTGAGTTAGTACTTTTAGAAAAGTAAGAAAAACACGATGCACGTGATCGCGTCGAGACGCACAACCACTGGGGTAAAACATTCGTCGAGTGTCGTACACCGCATGCCAAGCCTAGGGAATAGTCCCTCACTATAGCGACGTGCGCTGCGCAATCAAAGCGGGACACTCCAATATCACGTGCTAAAGTGTCTCGCAGCAACCGCAAGACGTACGCGATGGACTGGCCGCACGTCCTAAACGTCATATACGTTAGCACACGCTAACCAAACCTTAGCTTGAGTAGTTGTGCTCTATCGCAGCGAGGTAAGCCTCGACCGCGAACACGGGGCGGCAATGTTCCATTTGCGATGCGTTGCTCTGAATGCTGCTTGTGTAAGTATCGACGACACCTACTTGTTTTGCAGAAGAAAGCGCCCGTCTCAACAATTTAAGGCATTTATGGTTTTACATATATGCCTGAAATCAAGATGCAAAGCAAATGTTTCGATGTCGCTGCTTAAAGAGGCCAGCGATCTCTCGAGTTAATAAGTCTGTCTCAGCAATCAACGACGTACTTTTATAGAGACTGTGAATTAAGCCACCGAAAAATTACATAGTCGCAATAACGCGCAGTACCCAAAGGGAATCCTAGCTCTATTTCAGATACATCGAGAGCCATTTTTAATATGCACAACTCTGCCAGTTAGCGCATCTTCTTTGCATACACAACCCTTAAGGCAGCTTATACTCCTTGAAAGCAGATAAATCCCGGTGATGTGCTTTTCGTATCACTGCGCAGATTCACTGCAAAGTGAATGCGTTAGCAGTTCATTGACCACGTTTTGTTTCTTTGTGACGAATTTCGAGCGCGGCAGAACAACACGTTGCATCAGCATATTCTCCCCGCGTAAGCAGAAAGGGACCTCCTTTCTGTAATACAATCTGTAGGAGACGCCTGACGGTTCTTGACATATTGCGTCAAGGATGAGCAAAGACACATCGGCGGAACATAGACTAAATAACCATTGAAGCGATTTTTTTTCTACTGCCGCAGCCGACATCGTCTCAGTGTATAAAATTACTGTCGGCACTAACAAGATGCCTTTCGTATTTGCAGAGTAAGCGATATTTGCATTTCCCAACGTTGGGAGTACTTAGAGCATACAAGGTATTTTTTTGCTCCTGGGCAATAACAGAGGTGCGACAGCCGCGAGCTTATATTGAATATGCAACTGCTGAGTAATGTTGACCTCGAGCGTTCTTTTATTTCTCACTCTCGCTACCTTTCTACCCGTCTGCGAGCCTCTAGTGGAGTTTACGTGTATCCAAGTGATACGGTTCATGGTCCCCGAAAGTGGAATTTCTGCAAACATTTGCGTTCCTTTATGTTAAAACACGGTCGGCCTCACGCTAACGAGAGACGAGCACTCCAAACCGACTGTGGTTGAAAGTGACTGCAGGCAAGTAATCTCGTGTTGACGTTGAAAGCAACACGCTATGGAGTAAGAAAGAATGGCTGAACGTCATGTACCGCTTAAGAAAGATGCTCAAAAACGGAACGCACAGCTGTTGCGTTACGTGCCGTGCTATACCTGCAGTGCGTTATTAAATTATATACAATATCTGGCATTATTTCGGGGGCCACAAACGATACCAGGTAGCCCAACCATTTTGTTTAAATGCAGTAGTTGTGTGTTTGTGTGTGTGGGTCGCGAGCACACGTGCATTTGACGACAGCAGCAAGAGGACGACCACGTTGAAGATGATCACACAATGCTTTTGGCAGGTGAAACACCATGTTTTTTTTTCTTTTATTTATCTTTCTTGAATGGTCGCACGTTGGGCTCCCTATTGTCCCCTCTTTTAATGCGAGGCATTCTCTTCCCCACTTCTTGGCACTCTGAAGTAGGTAGGTTCATGTCTCACCTCGCTTTAAGAAAAATAAAGTAATGTGTGACCGACGTGGGAAGCGAACCTCTGGAGTCGAGTACAGCAGGCGGGCGGCTCCAACCATTAGACCACGACATTCTTTTTCATTTCTGTTTTTTTTCTTTATCTCCACAGTGAACAGCATAAGCACATCATCAAAGATGCGCGAAATTTAACTGGATCTTGGAAACATCCCGTTATGGAAAGAGACTGGTTCCGGAATGTATCTTTCTTTGTGCTCATTATACCACGATCCAACGCATGCTTCCCTCGTTGCAAAGGCAGCCTTCTCTTAGAAATACTCGGTGCGGGTACCACCTCGCACTTTCTCGTCTTCGTTTCTCGTGAGAGCTCGCGCTTTGAGACGCGGTGTTAGAACGCACTATCTCCAGGACCGGCTCCCTTTGGCCAGTGCTTTCCTCGTAGCCGCTTACGCCACGTAGAAACTGTCCGAAGTTTTACAGACTTCATGATCGCCAATGTTAAGCAAGCTTTCAACATTTCTGCGCCGAAGCACAAATGTCATCGTCTTTTTGAAACTGTACCACCGGCAGTAATAGCCATATGCACGTATGATTGTATAACATCGCCATCGATAACGAATAGTGTGTCTGCAATCTGTTGCAGTTGCTTCTATTTTTCTTTCTCTTTCCTCTGCCCTCGTTGTAGTGGTTCGGCTTTGAGAGCAAATAAACAAGTAAATAAATAAATAAATTATTAACATATGGTTGCTGATGATGTCGCAATCGATGTTTCTCTGGCTTGCGATCGAGGACTACCTATGTAGAAACCAATAATTGCTGTGTCGCAAGCTTGCCTAGGATGGCCGGCGTAGAAATCATGCCGTCATCGTTACACGATCGCCTAAACCGTGGACGTCGTCGTGCTCATGCCGTCACACAAACAAATGCTCGGGCTCCACTGACAACTACTCATTTTGCAGGGACACGTTGGTCCATCCTGTATTGTTTTGCGGAACCCCAAACAATGTTGGACAGCCAGCTACGTGCAGAAAGCTTCGCATATCATAGATACGCACAGTGCTTGGGATCTGCACATTATTTTTCTTACGTCAGTGCCCTACGGTGATATAAACCGTGCAGTAGTGTCTACGCACTACCGCTGCACTCATTTGGCATGAGACAAATTAGTACACAGCGATGACATAATTCTGGCCCTTAGTACGAACATTTATGCGATTTCATTCGCTGACGCAACGTGCGACGTGTCGCCGAAAGTGCCATCTCGTTTCTTAGCAGAAAACTGCTCCGCGAAAAGATTCTGTACTCTATAATAGTCCCTCTGTTTCCTCTGGGCATCTTATTCTTGACTTGTTTTATACACGTAGTGAATACAGATATGTATTTCTTACACTAAAGTTTAATCTTGTACATCACACAAATATTTCTTCATTTAGGGATTGAAAGGTGCAATCTTTCTCCGTACAAAACCGTTGCAGGCGTCCAAGCTATTCACACATTATAGCGAAACAGAGTACTTGGGCTCTCACACCCTTTGAATGTACCAGAGGTCTCTCATGCCACTGTCTACCAAATCCAACCAAAACTTGGAAAACCTTTCACCATATCCGCCGTTATTCTTTCGCCTGTAACCGAGTCTTTTCGACTCAAGTACTTCACGATATCTGAGCTTAGCACTTTTGTATATAGCTGCGTTATATCCGAAGCGTATTTCTGCATTCTGCGCTGTCTTCACCGACGCAAGCGTCTGGCTCCATGTTGCAACGACCTCGTGGGGCTGGCTGACGTTGCTGTATGCTCTTTAACTGACATTTAACACCGACGCAGTCAGCTCCCCCCATGGAAACGCTACAAACGCGATCTGAGAAGTGAGATTACGAATGAAAGGCTACAATAAACAGCGCCGAGATGATTTTGTTTATTCTAGTGAGATATAGGTAAGGTAGATAACTAAAATCTTATATTCGTTAATAATTACATTTCACAGCGGATTCAGGGCTTCAACGCAAGTTGCGTTAAAAGTGGTGCTTTGATGAACATTTATTACCGACCGCGCTGGCCTTCATCGTCGGCCTTCACCGATTATTATCACCACAGTAAAAGAACCGTTGCGAAACACGTTTTACCAGCGTCGCTGTTACACGTATATTTTCGCTAGTATTGCTAGTTATTGCTTACTAATGATTGCAACAACGTTAGCATTAAATGGTGTCGCCCGCCCGAAATGCTTTATAAATCTCCATGACCACCATGACGTACCGAACACAAAGGTTGCCTGCAGAATCCATCTCACAATTAATATCGACGTTAATGCGACTGACAATGAAGCGCAGTAGTGACACAATGTTCTGCCACCACAGAGGTGCGTCATACAAAGGGCGCTTTTTTTTACCGTCTTTAAATTTTCAACAATTGCCTCTGCCAGATAGCACAATTCTAACCCTTGATATAAATTACTCCATGAGGCGGCCGTTACATCTAGGAGAAATCAAAATGCTTAATTTAATAAATACCATAGTTACGCTAATCAACTTGCGAAAACTCGCAAGGTGGAGGTTCGTAGAAATTGCTACGAACGGGTGGATGTCTGATTTTTCCTTTATTAATTGATCATTTGTTATGTTTAGCGCTTTTCTTGAGCACACATTCCTTTATTCGCGGTTACACCGTCACTCGAGTAAACCGTTGAGCCCTGTAGCATCGTGCAAGTACGTAGACACAACAAATTCAGCCATGAGCCCAGTGCAATGACCGCGATAAACTTGGTTCACCCTTTGCAAAACAGCCTCGGCAGCGAGTCAGCACTGAACTATGCGGCTCGGCACGTAGGACACCCAAGGGACACGCTGAGCGTTGCGGCTACGAATAAAAAATAAGGTGCATTACGCGAGCTTTGGCGCATGATGCCTGATCACTTCGTGGCGCGAACAGCAGCGACGGCACATTCCACCGCCATTTGTTTCACTCAGCCGGGAACGCCACTCTCCTTGAGATCGCGTGCTCGCCGGAGCGACATCGATCTCGTCTTGTCTAGGCGTCGTACGCTACGTCACAACTCTTTTCCCGCGAATGAAAACCCCTGACACCCCTGTCCTTTAGCGTCGATAAGTGTTCCGTCTTAGCTGGTTTCTATAGGCACGCAAAGCCTCCCGTTGCTAAATGTCTCCGTCCTTTGCGTAGGAGCACCTGCAGGGATCGTTTTCTGTCTTCTTCTGTTTGCATACAATCCGCTAGGCAATGTGAGCTTCGTTTGATGATGACCAGAGATCCACTTCGCTAAGACGCTCTCTCTATGAGCATGAGCTTGACTTGCTCTCATTCGCACAGTTGCGAGGTCTCACACGTACCCTTGGGACAAAGGAACGACAGCATGGTAGTGCAAACAATCACAAATGTGTTTATTCATACACTGATGTCGGCTAGCCGAATTATTATCTACAAACAAAGCCGATGGGCGCATGACAAATTGAGAAAGTCTGACTCGCCGCGATCGGAAAGCGAGCGAATATGTTCGCCCCCACGCTGGATACTAACGCCTAAACGTTCGCGTGTATACGGTCGCGCGAACGGTAGCGCATACATGATTAGTGAAGTCTAACACTGTTGTGTTCCTATAAGGCAACTAGCACAATCCTTACTTATAAAGTGAAATCTCCTACAATCATCTTCGCGTATTTTGCATTTGCTGGTGCCTTGCCGGAACTAGCGAAAATCTAGCTCCCCCTCCCCCCTTTCCCGCTTCTTTGTAGTAAACAGGAAACAACGTCACTGTCTTAACTTTCCGGTTCAACGTCCAGAGTCAGCGATGGGAGCAAATCCTTTGTTTGTTTGCTTTCTTCCCTCAAGCTATAACTTCCCTCAAAAATGGGCACTTTCGCGGGCGCGTTTCACTATTTTAAAAAATAAGTCAATGGCAGCAGCCAGTCACTTGGACGAGTGAGCCTGCGAATGGGGCTAGATAAACTTAAATTGGGGCCAACGGCCACTTTTTGAGAGAATGGAAGTGTGAACTGTGCACTGAGCGTTTCTTCTTTATTTATATTTAGCCCCTTACTCCTAACTATGGCTGCTGGCAGCGCAAATGGATGGCACCCCACGAGTCGCGCCTTATGTCTCTCGCATTTTGAGCAATATTGATGCGATTTCCCTCGGAGCCAGTTCGAATCTGGACGAATTGTATTTTGCAGACAGCCTCTCTCCTTTTGTGCGAGTCAGCTGACCTCGCTGATGATTTGTATTACATATTTGATTTGCGAAACAAGGAAAGACTGAAAACGAAAGGTCTAAATTATTGCAGGTTTTCACGAACTGGGCAACGTAATTTTTCTAAGCCAGCCGTAAAAGCGAGGAGTGCGACTTACATTAGGCAGGCGAATGCGAGGAGAGAGAGAGGTAGGAAGGCTAATGATGGACTCTTGAGAAAAAAATAAATTTTTCGCAAAAGCTTTGACGCTGCATTGGGTAAATTTTGCACCACGTTAAACGAAAAATAAAGAAATGCGTCGAAGTAGCAGCCTCCTGACTGAGCATATGCGACGCGTGCAATGCGTGCTGATACGTTTTAAAGGAACAGAAAATATTTGTCCTGCTTTTATTGCTTCGTAGAATAGCCTTCGACCCAGTAATTACATTAGGGAGCGTCGCTTCCCCGAGAGCTCCGCAAATAATTCAGTTACCTTTTAATACGACAATTTCAAGTTTAACGGAAGTTAACATAAAGAATATGAATTCTAGGGTCTTGCGTGCCAGAACCACGATATAATTATGGGGCGTGCCATGGTGTGGGAATTCGGATTAATTTATTCATCAGAACGGATGCTTTCACACATTTATGAGAACGGATGCATTCAGGTGTTTCGAGCCCGTCTGTCCGTCCGCCAATCCGTCCGCCCATCCATCCATCCATCCATCCACCCACCCACCCACTACATAGCTCATAGCTCGCTACATAGCTCGAATGCTAATCTCATTACCTTCGACAATCATCGTGAGATGAGTAATGCCATGATTTTGTTTTCATATGTTTGTGATTCTGTTTCACTGATCACTGGAAGCGCTCGGCACTGCCACACTTCCTTGTTCACACATCCGCGCCATTTGTTGAAATAAAACATACGCACGCTAATAACTAAGGCAACCTCGCACATACGTAGAGTCGGCCCCAGAACTTCACAGACGGCGAGATATGAGTAAGAACTGAATATTTCAGTAGCATGATACCTGGTATAAGGATTTCAAACCTTGATTATAGTACTTGCGAGCAACCTAGCACCGCTCAACAGGCCCAGCGTCGTCTTGTAGGCTCTTCTAATGATCAAGTTGAATTTGTTACGTTCGGGTTGCAACCATCTGTGGTAGGCTGCAACGTAGGCGACGTGGCTGACGATAAAGGATTGGACGCGCCTAATTAGGCTCTCTTCACTCATGCCAGCGTTCCGGGAAGTTACTCGTTTGAGGAGTCGAATCGCGTTGGCTGCTTTTGCCGTGAGACGGGTGATGGTTTTGCCGTTTCTTCCATACTTTTCGATGACCATGCCTAGGATCCTAATTTTGCCGACCTCGGTAATAATCGGAGGGGCCGAAAACCTCGCGGACATCGAAGACGTCAGGCACGCCATCTACGTGGACGATATCACGCTGTGGGTGACAGGTGGCAGCGACGCCCACATCGAGGGTGCGCTGCAAGCCGCCGTCGACGCAATAGAAGACCAGCTGGAAGGCACTGGACTGAGATGTTTGCCGAGCAAATCGGAGCTTCTCATACTCCCAGCTACCAAAAAACAGCAGAGGCAAGACCAGACAACCCGAATACGAAAAAATCAGAATCGCAACCAAATCGGGCAACGTGACCCCGAGGTCGGCAAAATTAAGAAACGATAGAAAAAAAATTAGGCAGACTCATCTGTAGTTGACGTCTACGTAATGCGAAACAATGATTATTTTTGAAGTGCTGTTGTACAAAAATGTAACTTGTGTTGCGAACGCTTACGCATAGATTATAGGCTGTAGTTTTTATATTTATAATAGGAGGGCAGAATATTTCTGATTATGAAAGCCAAGATTGAAAGCCAACTAAAACCCTGTGTCACATACCCTGTGCCCCCAGTACACCTAACTTGTGCGAATACACAGTGGTACGTATCCAGTGGTAAAGACCCGGTCACCCCTGTGCGAGATCGGGTAAACATAAAACGGTAACTCTACTTGCAAACCATGTGAAATACCCGCCGTGGTTGCTCAGTGGCTACGGTGTTCGGCTGCTGAGCACGAGGTCGCGGGATCGAATCCCGGCCACGGCGGCCGCATTTCGATGGGGGCGAAATGCGAAAACACCCGTGTGCTTAGATTTAGGTGCACGTTAAAGAACCCCAGGTGGTCAAAATTTCCGGAGTCCTCCACTACGGCGTGCCTCATAATCAGAAAGTGGTTTTGGCACGTAAAACCCCAAATATTAAAAAAAAAACATGTGAAAATTGCATCAACACGTGATCCTTGCGTTCAGAAATGTTTTCCTGAAAAGTAGACGAGACGACCAAAAAGAAGGAATGTTTGCTTTTCTTTTTTTTTATTGACATGATATAAAGAGATGTTGGCGCGCAATTTAAGGCGCCGGCTATTCCTTATCTCTTGTGTGGTTCCGTCATACATCATTCAGGGTTCACGGTTACATATCAAATAATCTTTTCACACAAGCACCAGGACTTGTCACGCAACGTTTCCACAAGAAGACTATGACGTAAGGAACACATGGTACATACAATATACAAGGTAAATGTCTCCACACTTATGTAGACGAAAGTATCAAAAGTACAAACGATACTGTCCCCTAATAACACATTGTCTAGTCAGTGGGTGGTACATACATCGTGTAAATCTATTAGCACATAGAGTCACAACAGAACAGTCAACATAACATAATTCCCTTTACTTTTCTTTCCTCCAGAATTCTCGCCCGATATGAGCGGGTCATCTTGCTCTGAAAATGTTCTCCACGTGGATTGTCCTTTCATTTCCTTCCACTTGGCCACACTTTCCTAACTGGCTACTGACCAGGAAGAACATCGCAACCGAAGGCTACGGTCAGCTCCAGCCAACGACGGAGAGCCCACTCGGCCACCCCTTCACCCGCCATCCGCTTTACGAATCCGGTGTGGCGAAATGACCAGGCAATGACCACTCGGTCGAATGCGCTGAGGAAACGACCTCACTAACTCAAGGAGCAGGGTCGTAGATAAGCTTCAGAAGTAAGAGAAAAGTGAACCAGGGAGAGAACAGAAAGAAGAAAACAGTGATGGACAATTTCCTATTGCCAGCACTTGACGCGTATCCTAGGAAGGCTTTTTTTTTCTTTCTTTGTTGCCGCTTGGTGCATGCAGAACTTGTGGCAGCGGATTTTCTTTTTCAGCTTCTGTGCATGCCTTCCTGAACTACTGCGTTGCGGGATCCCGGTTTTGATGTTTCTGTTGTTGTGGCAGATGCATGCCTGGCAAAACCAAGGGAGAAACTAATTGGGCGAGTCAGAATTAGATCACGCGAGGTCTTGCCGGATATGGTGATCTAGGCGGCGTAGATAATAATGTCCAGTACTTACGACTCTAAACCATAGTTGGTGGACCTCAGTGAAAACGTGTGCGGATGCAGTTGTCGACGTGATTGTGAATAAAGTAAATGTTCAGATGGTTAGGCCGCGTTGTGTCTCGTCCATCGATATATGTGCTATTTCTGTGTCTGTATTATGACTCATGTATTATATTTCTGAGCAAAAACCTTGAGTAGCATGCCAAGTCTTTATCAAGGCTGACATCTTCAACTTAATTGAAGACAACATCTCTCTCCCCCTCTGTGATCGTGCTGTTGTGCATGTTGAAGTTGCACAGTTCCAGATTCCTTCTTAGTCATCACTTCTCCTCTCCTGCCGTCCGCCCATCTTGGAAGGATATCATTAGCATAAGGCGTCTCGAGCACTTTTTTGGTCATTGAATGTGCCTCTTAAGGTCGCTAGCATTCTTTTCTATTTACTCAAGTGCTTCTTCTCTCCCGAGCTTTTTGAGAGTGCTACTGGGGATAACTCTCGGAGAAAGCTCCAAGCTGAGCTCGCGCCAAGAGAGAAGTCACAATCCGAGACGACGAATCTATATCAATGCCGATGCCCAGTTTCCTCGCCTCGCCTCTTTTCGAGCGGCTGTGTCTTCAGCTAAGTGCTCTGGGCATGCTAACCATTAAACTCGCTATTACGATTCGCCGATGTATGTTCTTTAACGGGATCACACGACATAAGAACTGCTTTGTCGTCATCCAATTGTTGTCATGCCATCTTGGTTACGTAATCCACATCACTTTATTGCCTTCGTTTCTTCTTCGTCATGCAGTTTTCTTGACTGTTTCGCCGAGATGCAGTCGTCATGCCGCGATGGTTGTTCCATCGTCGTTAATGTGTCTTAGTGGTTCCAGTGACATCATCCCATTCTCATCATTCCATTGTAGTCATTGTGTCGTTGCCGTACAGTTGTCATGCCATCTTGGTCATTATTCACCGTGATATGTGGAATCCACCATTTTGAGCGCCACAGTTTTTTGTGTCCAAATCAACCATGTGTTCGATACTTGAGAAGGGTCGCTAAACTAGAACAACGCTCTTCGCAAACGTCAATAATATCTTCGCTTAAAGCGATTCCTACGACGCGTGAAACGCGCATATTTCTGCCACATGAACTGCGCTTGAAAGAGACCATTCAGCACCTAATAACACTTAGAGGTATTTAGGGAAATTTTTACTCATTTCTCATTAGACTTAATTCCCATTCGAGCTAATCTTATCCCTCAGTGCATGAAGGACTCCCTCCCCCCCTCCCAAAGAAATAACGTTCTAGATTAAGCCTCAAAGTATCCCGCAACATGCTTCGGGGTTCATGTCTTGGAACTGATGCCGGCCTCAGGACTTCCGCGGAATGATCATACCTCCATACATCCCGGTTTCAATCACAACATTGCAACTTGCGCCCGAAACTAAACAAAAAACTTAACTGTGAGTGTAACTATGTCTATTGACTCACCTCAATAGGCGGTGTAGTGCTACCTGTCTAGATCGCTATGAATGAATAAGTTAATGAAGAAAAAACAATAGTTTGAGAACTACTACGTTTATTACTGACTTCTTTATAATTGTGCCTTCGCGCTACATTATGTCGGTAAGCATGACACCAACTAGCCCACCAAGTCCTTCTACAGGTTTATTACCTTTTACTTTAAGCTTCAGCTTACTTTTTTTTCTTTTGTTTTAGTTCTTGATCATTTACCATATGATTTAATCTTCCTCCCAGCTCCTAAATCTCCATCAATGACGAAATTTTGTAATCGCAATTTATTTCTATTTTTGTTTTATCTTGTCGTCCCGCTTTATGGCTAATTTCGAATAGTGATTCTGAGTCATAGCAATACTTAAAAAGTGTATTAATGGACTTTGGTTATAGCTAACGCGGATAAACACATGTATGTTGATTTGCTGCCGTAGGCTATCAGAATACATCCCACTATCCGGGTGGCCTCGTTCGAATAAAACTGCCATGTTTCCTCGAGAAACTTTGCCTGTTTTTTTTTGTTTGTTTATATTATCTCATGTTTGTGTTTGCTGTTTGCAAGTGGAACTCAGTGCCCCAAAAGCACACATTTATCAGAAAATCTCGAAAAGCTACGTACTGCATGCAGTTGTTGCGGCATGATAACGAGTGCGCGGAAAATATAGACCCAGCGGCGGTGGGAAGCGACAAGAAAATTGATGATGAAAGTTGTGCAAAGATGACAGGCATGGAATTTTCAGAACAGCTATTTGCTGGAAAGGCAGCGAATGCGCCTATATCGAGTCGACGCAACTTGTTTTCTATCTCGTTTATTGATTTGTCTATAGTTTACTTTAAAACCTTGCTCCTGTTAACTTAGCTCATTCTGTGTTCTTTTTTTCAGTTGATTTGCCAGCGCAGCAAGCGATATGATTGATGCGTCGTGCTCAGCGTAGGTAGTTTGTCATCGAGTGTTTTTGTTTAAACTTTCTTTTGCCGTCCATGCGGGCGACTCGCTGAGCAAGAGAAGAGGCCCCACGGCACAGCCGTGAGGCCTCTTCTCTTGCGATGTGTCATTATACTAACGCTTGGACATTTTTCATCAAGCTTTAAATGGTTCTTTTTTTCTGGATTTGCTTTCCGTTAAGTGCAGCAAGCGTCCGGGGATATTTCATGGTTGTGTCTATTTTTCCCATATCCTGACTTTCTGCGTGCTTCTTTTTTTTTCAGTAGACACACAGTTACGCTGTAGACTCTTCCAACTCTGCGTGGCACAGCTCGTCAATGGAAAATGACAATTCTATTATAGTTTGCCACGGGAACCCATTATCCAAGTTCACCGCTTCCCTACTGTTCTTTTTTTTCCACCAGAGAAAGTTATAACTCAACTGGCCTCTCTTGTCGTTGTATAAACAAATTTATTTCTCTTGTTACTGTTCCCTATGTTTTGAAATATGCATACATAAATATGCTTACAAGGGGTACACAGGCAGTTGGCATATACTTTATCATTTCCTCCAGGCTTCATTTCTATAGTTATACCTGTAAGTTATAGGTTTGCCACGTTGGATGTGTCATGTCTTTTCCTTACAATGATTTAAGGCTCAAGACTGGTTTGGCAAACCTGTGCTTTAGATGTGGTCATGCGTTCCCGTGATAATGCCTCGAAAGAGGCACCCTTTCTAGGCTAATTTTCACTTGCTCAGCTAGATATCCCTGCATTTATTCGGTACATTTCCACAGAATTTCTCAAAGCAAGAGCCTGGCGCATCTCGTTACACTCCTATTTTACTTGTGAACGTTATAGCTTCACTTAAGAGGATGTCGGCATTTTATAAAGCAGCTAACCCGAAAAATTTTGATCACCGATAAATTTAGGAAAAGAAAGAAAGAAAGCAAGAAACAAACAAACAAAGAAGTAGATCCTTGAAAATTGGAATTAATGCACCTCGTAACTATGCATACAGCAGGAGAGCGGCAAGTGCTCACCTCTCGTGTCATAACAGCGTGTAACACGAGCAATGAACAAACTGCCCGTGTTACGTTTCCTCTGCATTACTGTGTTAGTAAAATAAAGAAGAATGCGAGAAAAGCAGGAAAATATTGCATTTAATAGTCCAAGCCATAGCTTCCGCTGCACAACAATAAACCAAGTACAAGTTTCACTCACGTTGGTACACATATAAAAGATACTGCCATAGAGCAGTCCCTCCTCTTTTTATGCAACAAGAATGTCACAGGAATCATTCAAACATGGTGCATTACAGCACCTCCATGCTCCGCTGAGATGCACAGTGTCTGCTACACTCTATACGCCAGGAGCTACAGGACATGCCTGGAACTACTCTGTTCGCTGATTAATCTTGCCGTCTGGCCGGTCAAAGCGAGATTAGTTTTGCGTCTCCCAAAATCGATGCTTGTGACAGCTCCGAAATGCAGAGAGCAGGGCTTCTGGCTATCGTCATGCAGGAACAGCTGTTGCTGGCAAGCCACTGTTCTTTCAGAGATGCCCTACTGTACAACAGCTATGTAAATGCAACCACTCTGGCGCCGCAATGCAAGGGTGTTCCAGCGCACGTCGCAAGTGGTTATAAGGGGTTATAGTTATAGTCTTAACAAACGCTTAGCCCTGTTGAAGCGTATGTCACCACAAATAACTAATGTCTCTCAGTCTGCCACGCTTTACAAAAAAGTCGCGGTTCTTCCGTACATCCACGGCATATCGCATCGACTGAAAAGGATTGTCCAGCGGGCCAATGTAAAAGTGTTTTTTTTTCGCTCCCGATAAACTGCAATCCTTGTGTATATAGTGACCAGCGTGTATGCCTCCAAAGAGCCTGCTTGCAAAAAGAGACACCAGTCAAAGTTCATTGAGCATGCAGAAGGAATATCTTATAATCTGCCTTTGAACAGTGGGTGTAACTATCTTGGTCAGAGCGGACGATGCCTTAATAGGAGGCTGCGGGAGCATCGATACAATGCAATAGAAACGAGAGGGGTTTTTTTTTCTTTTTTTTTGGATGCCCACTGTACAAATTGCACGCGTAATTACGGCAGACGCCACAAATATACGGTCCTGTGTAAACCGGTGTATATATTGCATGCTCAATCGTCATCAGAAATCGTAGTCAGTTAAACCAGAAAATCATCGAAGCGGAATTTGTTGACAGGTATGGTGATAGTTGTGTGTCAAAACCATCCATCGCCCTTTCCAGCAAGGAACTATCCTTCTTGCGCAGAGATAGGTATTTTCTGCGGGCGGCGCTCACGTGATGTGTCACAGTTTCTGCTATATATGTGGTCACTCGCTTCAATATTAAACAATGTTGTAAGTCTGCGCTCGTGTGTCTCAGCATCTTCTTCGTCCTCGTCTTGTGCGCAAAAAGCTGCGTTCTTGATCTGAAATACCACATCAAGATTTGGCGTCAGGTTTGGATCAAGGAGGTTTTAGGTAATTATGCTGTTGTGGGGATGCATGGCAAAGACAGTCGTCTTCTTTGCAAGAGATAGCCAGAGCCCTTCTCCACCACAGATGAATAACGCGATGGGAAAAGAGCATGGCAGTCACCGCTGAGTGGAGGAAAGCACAGGGCGGCAGCTGTCTAACTCTTTCTCTCTCCCTCGATGTGATACGCCAGTGCTTACATGCACGGCGTGAGTTGGATTACCCGTCTCGATCTACACTCTCCTGGTGGACTAACCCGATTCGCCTTACTAGGTGAATTACCGCCGTATACATCGATGCGATGCTCCAGGAACGCTACACGGTGCGCCGCTGTCAGATTTATGTGTACGTGGATAATAACACAAGAAGGAAAGACAAAGCGCTCATTTCAACACAAGTGTTTTTAATATAAGCGCGGTGTATCAATTGTTCTATGTTGTGTACATGTCCCCGTGCTGCGCTACGGTTTATCCCATTTCAGAGAGAGAGAGAGAGAGCATGCACAGAAAGGCAGGGAGGTTAACTAGAGGTAGTTCCAGCTGACTACCATGCACAAAAAAAGGGTTATGGCGGATAATAATTGCGAAGGGTGACAAAAACCTACCCGTTTATTTCTTCCTGCACAAGCTTCTACTATTCGTAAACGTTTTCTGACAACAAAAACTTAACTTCAGCACCACATTGTTCACACCTACACAGAGCGCCGAAGGCGGCATGCTTCGCAACTTTTGTCATCTCTTTCAGAATAAGGAGCATGCTATAGGACGAATAAAATTGAGCAGCATTTGGAAAAATAAAAACATTTTCTTGAGAGTATTGTCGGAGCGCCGTAATGTTGATTAATCAATGAATACAATTTCTAGCGAGACACTCGCGTACACGGTAAGCAATGATATGACAGTCCGGTTGAGTGTCACAAATAGCATTAGCCTTCTCTTCCTTTTTGCTTGAGCTCCAAATTCATAGCAAGAGGCAAGCAGGCTAGAGTGCAGTGCCGAGGGCGAGTATTAGTGGCGTCTGTCGAGGACAAGTGAGGTGCTTCGGGGAAATTTGATCTTAAGACGAATAAACAAGAGCCCTTACTTTAAAGCTAGAGTTGTTTAGCGTCACAAACTCTTTCCGACATATAGGGAAAAGATCTAGTCAGCTATAGCAAGTCTTCTTTGTTTTCAGAAACTCCGCTGAGATACGCAAAAAAGGAGGAACCTAAGTCTGATAAAGCCAAGGCCTGTTTACACTCAGAAACTCCCTTGAGATGCTCGAAAGAAAGAAACATAGTTTAATAAGCAAAGACTTGTTTACTCATATAGTAAGCTACTTCTCCGGTATAGGAAGAGAGAGGTGAATGAGGTGTGGGGGAAAGTATAACCTAGGTTGAGCCATTTAATATCTGTAATGTCCTCAAAAGATAAAGCCTCACTGTAACCTTTCATGACTGTCTATAACGTTCTGCCAGTTTTAATCGCCTGATAATAAACCACGGAACGAGCTTTGTGTGCTGCGTAGAAAGTGGCAGTGGTCAATCTTGAACATATGGAGAAGAGTTGTGAAAGGAAAAGTAGCCAGTCTTTTTAAATTAAATATAAAGTAACACTAACACTTTAGCATCAGCTAAGGAAAATACGGTCTGCTATACGCCAGTACATACCAGTCAGCTTTAAAAATTCAAACTTTCGAAAGCAAAACTAGCCTGCAACTTTTCATGTTTTCTTTGTCATTTTTTATCGGACATCCACTCGATCTTTCAGAAAATTCTATCCTAAAAATAACACGAAAGCACGTACAGCTCCCCGACTGAGCGGTGGTTGAGATATAAAACGGATAGGCTAAGAAGCAAGTCTACACGTGTCGCACACGAAAGGAAGCGCAGCCATAGACGACCGACACAAAATGGGATTGAGGGTACATTGAGCGAACACAGACAAGGAGAATAGACGGGATAAAACCAAACGAACAGTCGCCTCCTCTAGATGGGCTGTAGCCTGGTGAGCAGCACCTAGCTTATTCCGGTGGAGAGATTTCTTTGTTCTTTTCTTTTTTTGGCAGCCGGTCATTTCTTGTGGTTCATCGAGTCAACGTACTCACAACACTTCAGGAGAAACAGGTAAAGAAAATGCAATGTTCATGCAGGAAACATAACAGTGGCTATGGCAGAATGAATTCTTGTTTCTTTCATATTCGCGAGCTGAAGACACGACTAGAAAAAAGATTGATGGTAAAGAAGACTTATATTATCGTGCAGAGTTGAGTAACAGTCAGCACCAATGTTTACGCTCTTGGTTTCATGGCAAGAAGCGGACAGCGGCTGCGATGTTTTTGCACGTGTGAGTGTGTCTTTGTTTGCCTCTTTCTTTACATGCGTGTGTGCATGCGTGCATCTACTTATGTCAGTTCTAGTCCTCACCATGTATTACATCTGGAGCACAGTGTAACTCGGCCCACCTGCCAATTTATTTCATCGCTGCCGTCCCATTGGCTCGCTAGCGATTTGACGTCATAACCACAGCGCGTCATTTTCTCCTTCGCTGCATCCACTACTGTGCGCCATTGTTGTTTGTTGAATCGCAGTCATTCTCTTTTCTGTCGGATTGCAGGACCACATCTCTTCTCATTTTCGGCCTTAGCTAATTCTCGTCTTATTTGTTTTCTTCTGTTTCACTTCGTATTTTGAGCTACGCGTTTAATACTACTTTCCACAGTATTCTCTTCTTCAGTATCCCTGCTCTCTAGTAAGCTTTATATAAAGTGGCTAGCTCGATATGTATTTATATACTTTTAGCTCGTAAAGCTCAGAAAGGGCTTCGCACGCGCATTGAGTTTTGCGAAGCTCCTGATGTCTAATTGAGCGTTAAATTTAGATAGCTTTCAAAGTAATCCCCGGTTGTTGTTTTTTCATGCCACATAAGCCTGGTAATATTAATGTTTTATAATTGTTTACAGCAAGTGCAGTGTAATTTCTTCGCATATTCCACTGACGTTGAGGGTAGCACCGTCGGCTTCCGAAACTATATATATATATATATATATCACCGCTGTTTCATCCAAATGTCTTGTCGTATTAGGGTTGTCCTTCTATGACTGTTGTTGCGGCGTCCACGGCACTATGGAGCCTTATATAGGGATAGAGTGCCACTTCAAGGTAACCTTACTTGTGCTCTGGATGACGAACTGCGACATCTGTTGTGTGTGGTCCGGAGAAGATCCTGGTTTTATGGACAGGGCTGTCCCAAACGGGAGACAGCGACCATTCATTCATAAAGCATCTTTCATGGCAGCAGGCTTCTGCAGAAACCAGATAGAGAACCCGGGGGAAAAGTAAGAAGAACGTCAATAGCCATAAAAAGCAGGTCCTCGGAGGAGAGAGGAGGAGACAAAGGAGGGGAAAGACAGGGAGGTTAGCCAGTGTAAGTACCGGCTGGCTACCCTGTGCTGGGGAAAGGGGTAAAGGGAATAAAAGGAGAAAGAAGAAGAGGAGGAAAAAAAGAAAAAAAAAGAAAATTCACAGAGTAACGCGAAACTACGCTCTACAACGTTCAAAGGCGGTCACACAATTCGCATGCCCTTAAAAACTTCAACAAAGCCCTTAAGGCCTTCAGTGCCGAAGCCCGTCTGGACCAATGTCCTAGAGCTTTTTCCTCTGTAAAGGGGCGATTGTCCAGTTTTGCGAGAGCGGTCACAAGCACTGTTCTTCGCACTGCGTAACGGGGACAGTCACAAAGGAGGTGTTCAATCGTCTCCTCGCAGCCGCAGGTGTCACAAGTAGGGCTGTCGGCCATTCCGATACGGAATGAATATGAGTTCGTGAACGCCACGCCGAGCCACAGGCGGCACAGAAGTGTTGCTTCCGCTCGTGGCAACCCTGGTGGTAGGCGGAGTTGCAGACGTGGATCCAATTTGTGGAGACGTGCGTTCGTGAAGTCACTGGTGTTCCACAGATTTTGTGTAAGCTCGCGGGCGAGGGAGCGAAGACTTGTGGCTGCATCTGTTCTTGACAGTGGTATGGGTATAATCTGGGCGCCATCATGAGCCGACCGGGCAGCGTCGTCCGCACTGTCATTTCCTGAAATTCCACAGTGACCCGGTATCCACTGGTAGATGATGTTGTGTCCCTTGTTGATTGCGTGATGGTGGAGTAGTCGGATGTCTGCGACTAGTTGCTCATTAGGTCCATGGTTGAAAGGGGACATCAGACACTGAAGAGCTGCCTTTGAGTCACATAAGATGGACCATGAATGTGATGATTTCTGAACAATAAACTCCAGAGCAGCACGGATAGCTGCGAGTTCTGCAGCCGTCGATGATGTAATGTGAGATGTCTTGAACTTGAGGGTGACGCACTCTGTGGGAATCACCACTGCTCCAGCTGAACTATTAGAGGATACAGAACCGTCAGTGTAAACGTGGATGCGTCCTCTGTGTTGTTCATGTAGCACTGAAAGCACGGTTTGTTTGAGGGCAAAAGTTGACATCTCTGTTTTCCTTTTGATACCGGGAATAACAAGGACAGCCTGGAGTGGATGGAGGCACCACAGCGGTTGAGATGGTCGTGCTGCAGGCGTGAAGTTTGACGGTAAAGTTCCATTGTTGGCGGCAATAATCTTGCTAAACGCTGAACGAGGTCGAGCGGCAGGAAGGGAGGCGAGATGATGCGATGGAAGTCGGGCGAAATGCCTGATATGCATCCTCAAAGTGTCGACTTGAAGATACGTGTTGATAGGGTGGTCATGCGCGATGGCTATTGTTGCTGCCGTGGACGCACATCTAGGAAGACCAAGGCAAATTCGCAGAGCTTGAGCTTGTACAGATTGGAGGGCATGGAGGTTGGTCTTGCCGGTCCCACCCAGTACAGGTAAGCTATAGCGCAGGAGACCGAGGAACAGTGCGTTATAGAGTTGGAGCATCGCACTCACAGACGCACCCCATGACTTTCCCGCAAGAAATCTGAGCACGTGGGTTATCATGACTAATTTCCTTTTTAGGTAGGAGATATGAGGACTCCAGGAAAGGTCTCGGTCTATTATCACTCCTAGAAAGCGGTGCGTCTTCTCGTAGGCAATTGGCTGTCCATTAATTCTGATAACGTATGGTTTCATTGCTTTACGCGTGAAAGCGACTATAGAGCACTTCTCGCAGGACAGCTCCAGACCTCGTGCTCGAAGATAACCTGATGTTAGTGTGGCCGCTTTTTGAAGTCTGGCGCGCACCTGAGGACGCGTCGCTCCTGATGACCAAATGCATATATCGTCTGCATAGATCGACACATGGACGGATTCCGGAAGGGTATGAACCATGTCGATGAGCACCAGGTTAAATAGAGTGGGGCTCAAGACTCCGCCTTGTGGTACGCCTCGGTAGGTTTTGCGTTGTGATGACGCACCGTCCTCTGTTTGCACAAAGAATGACCTGTCCTTCAAGAAGCTGGATATCCACCGAAAAACAAGGCCGCCTAGGCCGACATCACCCAAGGCGTCCAGGATGGCTTGATGGGTTACGTTGTCATATGCGCCTTTAACATCCAGGAACATCGCCGCTGACAGCTTCCTGAGGCTTTTTTCGTGCTGAACAGACGAGACAAGATCTATGACGTTGTCTATAGAAGAGCGTCCGCGTCGAAAGCCTGCCATAGCGTCAGGATATAACTTGTAATGTTCTAGATACCACTCTAGACGCGTCAGCACCATCCTCTCCATCACCTTTCCTAGACAACTGGCCAGAGCAATGGGACGATAAGACGCCACGTCTAGGGGTGATTTACCTGGCTTGAGCAAAGGCACAAGGCGGCTGGACTTCCATGCAGCTGGAACTTCTCCTTCACGCCATGAATTATTGTACACGTCTAGAAGTGCATGCCGGGCTGTGTGACCGAGGTTTCCAAGAGCTGCGTATGTCACCCCGTCAGGCCCAGGCGATGAGGAACGTCTGCACGCTGCCAACGCCGCCTGCAACTCCTCGATGGAAAACAGATTGTCCATACGAGAATCCCGCGAGATTGGAACATCACGGGGATCACGTGTAGCGAACGATGGCGGTAGACCAGCGACCTTGACACAGAAGTCGTCCGCTACGTCGAGCTCTCTGCGACCTTGGTAGAGAGCCAGGCATTTGAAGGGGTGGCGTTGTTGCGGTGATGTTCGAAGACCACGCACTGTTCTCCATATATGTGACAGGGGTTTATGCGGATCAAGGGTATCACAGAAGGTTTTCCATCTTAGAGACTGCAGGGCGTTGATCCGACGCTGGATCTTCTTCTGTATGCGTCTCGCCTCCCTTAGGTCGTAGATGGACTTGGTGCGCCTGTACCTTCTTTCCGCGCGACGGCGGATTGCTCGAAGCCGCTCCAATTCTGCTTCGAATTCAGAGAATTTAGGAATAGGCCTAAAAGATCTTGTGGCTTCTTGAGCAGCGGCGTTAATTAGCTTCTCGATGTTGCCAGGCAGACAGTCCCGGATCTCTTGGCAATTCTTCTCCATGAGCAACGTGTATTTAGGCCAGTCGATGTGATGAAGAACTGTAGTAGAGTGTGACTTGCGTATGCCGTCGATTTTAACATACGTTGGAACGTGGTCACTACCACGCGTTTCGTTGTCCGTGAACCATTTCACACTGGCACTGAGGCATCTTGAAACAAAAGTCAAGTCCAGGCAGCTGCTGTATGTCAATCCCCGCAGAAAGGTGGGACTGCCATCATTTAGGCAGCAGAGCTCATGGTCCGACGCGAAGGATAGTACACGTCTTCCTCGACAGTCCATCTTTGAGCTTCCCCATAGCGGATGATGCGCATTGAAGTCGCCGGTAATAACCCATGGTCCAGGTGTCGCTGTTAAAATTCCACCTAGTCTTGCGCTGTCAAATCGACTCGAAGGTGAGATGTAGGCACCTATGAGCGTGAGTGCGACGTTCTTGTATTTTATAGTCAAACACACATACTGATTGTTGTCATCAGGTGCTACTGGGTGTAAAACATATGTGAAATCGCATCTGATATAAACGATGACTTTGCTGCGGTCGGTACAGGTGGCAGACATGAAAGCTTCATATCCTGATAGGCGGATGGCGCTCTCAACGTTTGGTTCACAAATGACAATTATTGGAAATTTGTTCTTAAAAACAAACGGACGAAGGTCCGAAATGCGCGATTTAATGCCTCTGACATTCCACTGGAAGATAGACGCTTCCTTGACCTCTTTAAGGAACGAATGTAGAGGAGCAGCCATGGTGCTTCTCAAGACCGGAAAGTACCGGATACAGGGCATCCAGTATTTGAAGTGCGCCTCGAGCCGCCGGAGTGTGTATGGCAGTCAGTAGTGCTCGTAGCGTGTTCATAAGGGCCCTTATCATGGTGACAACTTGTTTGTCGTTGTCTTGGTTGCTGCCAGAAGGTGAAGCATGATTCGGCGAGCGTGCTACATCTTGTCGCTCCGCTGGTGGATCTAGCCGTGGCAATGGCGGCCACTCCTCGCTTGAGGCAATGAGATTGGAGACTTTCTGCTGAGGAACGTCGTTGCTGCTATTGCTAGTTGTATGCGGAAGTGTCTGGACTGTCAGTGGACGCGGTGCATCCTTAGCAATAGCAGTGGGTTTCCTAGAACTCCGGCGACGTGAACGTCGACGTCGCACCTTAGCGGCAGCCTCCCTGTGCGAGGAACCATCCCTGACCATTTGCCTCAAGACTTTCGCCTCATTTTTCACATGTGGGCAATTCTTCGAAGTTGCATCGTGAGAGCCCTGACAATTGGCGCACTTTTGGTTTTCTGCACGACAGGCGTCGGAGCTGTGCGACCCAGAGCACCGGGAGCACACGGCAGCGTTTGTGCAAACCGCACTAACGTGCCCTATCCTTTGACATTTCCTGCACTGAAGCGGCTTTGGCACAAAGGGCCGTACAATGTGTCGGAAGTGACCGACCTTGACGTGGGACGGTAGGCTGTCTCCTTTGAAAGTTAACTTGACACACTGCGAGTTTCCCAGGCGACGGGCTTGCAATATGGCAATTCCCTCTGTCGCCGGCTTGATGAGTATATGCAGGTCAGCATCGCTTATGGAATTATCTACGTCATACACAACGCCGGCCGTAGAGTCATGATGGTCTTGTTTATAGCAGCGTACGTTGATGCTATCCAGCACCTTAACGTTGCTTAGAATGTCTAGCGCGCTGCGGTTTGTGACATCTATAGCGAGGATGTTCTTACGGGCGTTGATCCTTATATCTTTGATCTGACCCGGAACGAGTGCCTCGAGCGATACAGATGTGGCTTGGCGGTTGATCCGGTTTAGATTGTCGCTAGCAGCCACAGGCACATATAAAATGGTGAGGTCTGATGGCTTTCGCGTCGGGATCACAGTTGCCTTACTTGTGGAAGGAGACGTCCTGACGAGTCTTCTCTTTGCTTTGTGCTTCGCTACGGGCACGAAGTCGCTGTCATCCGAGGTTTCATCACTGGTCCCTGAGTAGATCACAGTGTCCTCGCTGTAGGTGTCACTCGGGCGACTAGACCGCTTTCTCGGTGCGGTCGCTGTTGACGTAGAAGGACCAGGAACCTCTCCAGGCGACTCCTCGTCCATCGCCGTAGTTAAGGGAGTGGCGTCTCCCACTAAGTAGCTTCAAATTCACAGAGACGAAAAGGCAGCGTTCCACACAGGACACTTCGTCGTCGTCTTTCAGGTCCTCGGAAGTTCCACACGCTGGGCACCATGATTGTTGCGGCTATGCATTAGCCCCTTTCGTGCCCCGTCACCATCCGGGAAAGTGTTGCCCGCTGATTAAATGGCACGTTTTCACGATCGGACGCGATGACTGCAGGAAGCGCTGCCTAGAAGGTTCCTGTTACCTTTTCTTTATTTTGTTAACACGCGCACATCTGCGCAAGGCTATCCTTTCTCGTTCTTCTGTTGGCGATCACTTGCTCGGAAAGCCTCCATGCATGGTGCACGTGGTCACTACGACAACTACAGGCACCAAGAAGCGCAAAGTTACTCTTACCTTATAGAGGTGCGGCTCATCGAAAGCCTCGTCTGTTGACGCCCCCCCCCCCTCACCCAGTTACATAAAAAATTAAATATAACACAGGTCCCTATTTCTTTTCTTTTTCTACATCTAACCACGTGCAGCCAAGTACACACCAGCAAAAACAATATCCCACTGGGTAAATCCTCAAGCGCAAAAGTGTGGCATTTCGCCTCGTGGACCTTCTGCTAAATCGCACCCCACTAGAGTATGCAAACCGAACTCACCGAAGAAACAGTGCTCCTATCGGGCCACTGGCACTTAGGGGCACGTGTTCCATCTTTAGCGGTGGTTGTGGTGAATTAAATTTAATTTTACGTCAAGGCTGTAAAGGTTAGCTTCGCAGCCCGTGCGGCGAAGGGCTGCGCGCAGTTGCGCGTGCTCGGTATCAATCTGGAACGGAACCTGCGCAAGACGCGCTTTCTTTTTTGCTCTGAAACGTAATTACTGATGACTATAGCATAAGAGTAACCTTGTTTTCACCTCGAGCAAATGGACAATGACTATTTTGAGCAGTTTGTCTAGTGAGTAATCGGAATTTTTTGTTTCTCGTGTTCTGTTTCACTGGATCCACGTTTGAGGTCATCTGGAAGTTTGTACAACTGGGAAAAACATCTGCCAGCAACTTAGTCAGCTAAAAGCTACAAAGGAGCTGTGCGGCGTCGTTTGTAAAGAGTCAGCAAAATGGCCCGTATTACTTCCTACGGGTATGAGTACCCGTTTATATAAAGCTTCGCTCTCTCTGGTGCATCGGTTGCTCACACTGTGATACATCCATGAAGGATTTTTTTTCGCTATAGGTCGCACTACAGTGCTGAGGAGCTGAGGAGGTGAATAGACGATGACGTTGGTGTGATGACAGTGACGTGATGGAAAGGACAGACGAAAGAACCCAGCATAACTAATTTCTAGGTATTCCATTCGGTCGCTATAAAATAAAGAAGGTAACAGAAAGGCATAGCAAACAGGAGACATTATGTAACTTGCAGTCTTGAAAAATCCACAGTCAAATTGAGAGCGGACAGACGAAGTAGCACACTGTGACATAGAAATGACATAAAGAGAGAGAAAGTCCCTTTCTGAGGCACTTTAACCCTGTTCATCTAATTTCAATCTTGGGAGTTTGTAATAGCGGTTACACAAAGTAAAGGACTCCTTCCCTCTTTTTCACATTGGAAGGAGCACTGAAGAAATTTATAGTTTGATGGCACTTCAGGGGTAGCCATTTACCCTGAATTTTTTGCCTGCTTTTTCACATTTACGTCTAGGCAGCGTTGTGAGGCAAGGCAGTTGCGGGCGAACGAGACATGCCCGAAATAAAAGAAACGGGGCAAAGAAGAGACAAGGCGCAGAGTTCGGCGCGAGCCACAAACAATCGGCTGCTTAAGATTCGCCGGGTGACTCGGAAACATTTGATACCGAATGCATTCAAAACCAACCTACCTACAAAGCAGGGAAAGAAAGTGTTGTAAAACATGGGGGTTGTAACCTCCTGCTCTTACTTTTCGTATCCCTATTGGGAGGCCTCTGTTTCATTCTCTGCTTTGTTCCAGTAGAGTTTCCGACTCTTTTTTTCCTTTTTTTTTCTTCTTTACAACACTCGCGCTTTGCGACCGCAGTAGTCGCGCACACCATCCTCGGTCTGCCCGCTTTCTTTTACCTTCGTGCTATATTTCCATCTTGTATGGGACTCTCGTGGTTTGCCACTTGCGGCGGGAAGGAACAGATTGAAACGAATGTCTGTTGTGCTGTCGTAAGGCTGTAGAAATGGCTGGGCTGCACCAGAGGTGCTAACGAAGATGTGTGCACTTTCCTGTATCGCGGTAGCCAGTACCATGAAAATAAAGCGTGCAAGAAACAAAAGAACAACGCAGGCAGAGTGTAAAGGAAGCTATGCGTCGTAACGAAAACGAAGAACCCTCTGTGGTCGAGAAGACGTGTAAACGCTTTTTCAGAAGGGCGATTGTAGGTTGTCATTGAAACATACGCGAAAAAATACGCAAAATAGGAGCACAACCATGTCTGTAAGCTTGTCTGCGCGTGCGGCGCTTGTGCTCTTATTCTGTGCAGATTCACGCAGCTTATACATTAAGTGTGGTCTCCGCAAATAAATTTATTTGTTTGCTTGGCGCTATTTCTGTCCACTGCGTTTTCCTTTTTTTTTTCTTGGATTTCTTTTACTTTGCGGCACAGTACGCCAGATTAGCTGTGCACCAATTCGCTCAATATAGCACTCTGTTGTATTATTCGAATGCCTTGCTATAGCTACCAGTACTTCATCCTTATGACTAAACTGCCACTTTTTTCTTTCTCCCTACTTCAATTTTTCCTTCACTTTCTTAGATTTCCGTCTCGCTTTGTTTTCTACTTGCGTTCGCTGTGGGCTCCACCGCAACTTCATATTTATTTATTTATTTATTTATTTATTTATTTATTTATTTATTTATTTATTTATTTATTTTCAATTTAGTTCCCGAATAACAATGCGACTTGCTCAGACTGAGCTCACAAAAAAAAAAAAACCGAAAGCACTGTTACGCTGGGGTGTGGGTTACTCCTTCCCACTCCCGGTCTCGAGCTCGCCGAATCGCTTGGGGCTCCTCAGATAATGTCTCTTTTGTGACTTTCCAGTGTGACGGGTGTTCATAGCGATGCCATTTGAACTGCATTGCTCCTCTCCGTTGGCTGAGATATTTACCGCAATGAAACGACCACGACGGCATCACGACTACTGTATGAAAGCGATTGCATGACTGCGGCTGTATGATGGCGATGGCGTGGCAACGGCGCCATAACCATGACTGAATGGCGGCGGCTTAATTGCGATTGAATGGCGAAGAAGGAATGACTGAGATGGAACGACGAAGGCGACGATGAAGGCATGATGAAGTGGGATGACGACTAGTGTACAATGACGATGGCGTGGCGACCACTATAAATGATACTGTATGACCACGTGGCGATGACTCGATAACGACGACTGTATGACGACGAGCACGTGGCGACGGTGGCGGGCCGACGTCGACAAGACAAGGATGGCACACACCCAGTCGCATGACGACATGTACAATGGCACACGCCTAGGAACACCCACCTATGGCACCTGTAAACTTCGCTATTTCCGGGATCTGTGCACCACGGCGGACGGCGCCAACGGCGCAAGTCTGAGCAAAGAGCGATGCAAAGCTAAGGCCCTTTAAAACACTCTGCTCGAAACCACTCTCTCGCAGCTATGAAGAGTCCTGCACATAGAGCGAAATGGGGTGCATCTATAGTTGGAAACCTGTGTACTTTTTCAAGCCCTTTTTATAGAGGCTGTGGAGACGAGACAAAGGGGAAGTCGGGAAGTCGTCTCTCGTATGCCTCTCGCTGAGCAACGCTGCATGCAGTGAATGGGCCTCCGAGCCAAATTTGATTTCGAGACCGCTGGGCAGCCCTTGTCCAGTCATTCCGGCATGAGATATGCGCTGCGTGATGAGCCGGTCCTCGCCCGCTCGCGTAATGGAGGCGCGCAAGTGATTGTAGTAATAGAGCGGCGTTTCGGGCCTGGCGAGGCGACAAAACCGCCTTCCGACGGATGACACTGGATGCGTTCTCAACACTTATTTGCCTTGTTTATTGCAATTACTCGTATAGTGTAACGAGTGTAAAATGCATGCGGTGGTTATCCTTCGTTAATGCTGTTCCAGAAATTCCTTTTTTCGCGGAAGCAGAATGTTCCAGTGTGTTTAGGCTCCAGAAGCGCCACTCAGCGAATGACAAAATTCATTCTTTTCTGCTCCCACTCAACCTTTAATAGTTTCCACTGCCTGAAAGTGATGGTAAACGGCCTTTGCAGAGTAAAGTAAATGGTTATAGCTACGGGTAGTTGATTCAGTAACAGTCTGGTAAGTATATATAATTCCAATTAATTATGAAATGTAGTGGCCACCCCCTTTCATATGGGGACTACATCTCGCTCTCTTATTTTCATTTCAATAAAAAAGAAGTCACAGGCCTGCGCGGCACATGCAGCTGGAGGAGCGGCTCTATAGGAGCTCCATTTTCGGCAGCACGCACTTGAGGGTCTTCGCGTACTTGCACGCAAAAAGTCACGAGATCTCTGGAGTTCAAGTGACTTCAATTGCCGATTACAGAAACTGCACCCCACGCTACGGCTACAACTGCCATCTAGCCTTTCCCGCGGCGAAACAACCTTGCTGTGCCGATTGTGGCTGGGAGTGAGTTCACGAACGCCTACTTCTATCGTTTGGGAATGGACGAGAGCCCGATGTACGGCTGCTGTGGGTGCGAGGAAACCATCGAGCACCTATTGTGGAGCTTCTCTCGCTACGATGTATAACGCCTCTCTGTGCGGGCAACTTTACACCGACTAGACTCAAGACCGTTCACCGAGTCAAAGATTCTCGGACCATGGCCACACCCGTCACTGGCACGAAAAGCAATTGGTGCACTAGTGCAATACTTGAAGTGCTCCGGCTCAAGAGATCGTTTATAGCGTCCCTCCCACACGCACTGAGTGCTTACTCTCTCCCCTTTTTTCGCTTTCTATTCCCCTTTCTCCTACCCCCCATGTAGGGTAGCAAACCGGTGCTCTTCTGTTTGACCTTCCTGCCTTTCCTTTCATTTCTTGCTCTCTTGATGCTGGAAATTCTTTGTGTGAGTTTTCTTTAAAAAAGATATTAATCAAAATAAGAACAAGAGCTTGATCGCGCAACCCACCACGCCGTTTCAAAAGGGACATTCACCGCATCCATTCATCCATCCGTGATTCCTCGCATGCCATAGGACGCCTTCATAAGGCAGCAGTTAGTAAGCGCTGGCCTGGCACAGTGGTAGAGTGGCTGACTCCCGTGCAGAGGGTTGGGTTTGATCCCGGCTGGAGGTGTTCTTTTTTTCTCATTCCTGCAGATAGCTGCGAAAAACATCGGAGGTGGTGGACATCGCCAACCAAAAGAGCTATCGGAATGAGCACATCACAGCTCACATTGTAAAAAGGTAAGCCCGTATTAAGTTGGGAGAATGCCAGCAAACTTGAAAAAGGGAAACAATCGAGAGGCACACATAGACAAAGTGATAGGAAAGTGGTTATCGGCCACCTTCCTGTCCCTTGCCTGTGTGCCTCTCGATTTCTTCGCTTTTTCAAGCTTGCTAGCATTCTCCCAGCATAACCATGTACCAACTAGCGTAACAAGCCACTCTCAAGAACCGTATTAAGTGACAAGGTGTTCTAAAGGGGCCCCGAACTACTTTTCGTCCAAGTCGAGAAATGCAGTTGAAGATAAAATAGATAATTTCAGAAATACTTTGCCGCAAGAAGTACTTCAGTGCGTTCAGCAAAAACGTAATTGTTCACAATCAAACGCGCCCATCGCGTTGCTTCTTCAATGCCTTGCACTGCGAATGATACGGCGGAGTGGGGCGTGACCACGAACCTCCGCCTATGGAAGGTTACTCTGGCGCGCAGTTCAAACTTGATTTTGAATGTTCACGCAGACACCACTACTTCCGAATTCGGCACCTACGACGCGCCAAACGCGGTTCTCCAAAGCGAGCCGCAATTCCCTCAGCCAGCGGACACGTCGTGCATGGCTGCGTCTCCCGCGGCGGCCGCGCTATAGCAGACCGCAGCTATGGACAACAGCGTAGAGCGCATGCGCAGCGTTTGCGTCGTGCACGGCAGGGCTTGAGTGCTCGCTCGCCCTCACATGCTCTAATCTCCAGAGAGAAGGCTGACTTCGCGCTTTGCGAGCTCCCCACGCGGCGTACTACAAAATTTGGCGGAGATGTTCACAGTAGCGTATGCTATCCGCGGACTATTTATTAACTAAGTCCGAGGGGTGGTTCAGGACCCCTTTAGTTGTAGAAAGTGCAGAATGTGTTGTTTATTTTTCTATATTAACTGGTTCTCTATTTCGCTCCCGTATATGTTTTCTATGTTTTTCATATTACCTCATGTTATCATCGTTTGCTCATAGCACAATCTATTGTTTACGGAGAAGCCAGCGACACAGCAGTTGCTAACATTTCCGATTTCATTAGAATTAATCACACGTCACGGCTACCTGCGTACTACCTGCGTTCTTCGTTTTTCGATGTCCATTCTGGTCGGCGAGAATGCTGTATTAAACTCTTCTAATCATGGAGCAAAAAAAAAAAAAGAAACGAGGAAGATTAGGAGGGTGCCCACCGAGCGTTCTCAATCCAATTTTCACTTTCGTTCTTCTTTTCCTTTGGCTGTTTGGCGCATTGGACACTGGTCAAAAATAAAAGAAGGAAGAGTGGACCCCACGTGAGAGCTTACGTGAGTGCCGGCGGCAGGTGAGCGCCGAGGTCAGTCGTGTGGCGCATGGCTTGCCTATCATATGTAACACGATCGTGTGAGGGGGAGGGGTGGACTGGGCTTCGAGGTTGCCGCGTGACGCTTCCTCCTATTTGTCCTTTTTTTTTGCTATATTCTTTTTTTTATCGGCATTGTCACCTGAGCCGGCCGGCAGATTGGATTGAACGTACAAAGGTGTGCAGTTTTTACGAAGGGTGCCTACATCTGATATGTTCAGTGTCCAACTTCATAGATGTTCATGCTAACTCGTGCCAGATTTTTTTCCGGATGTAATTTCATTCTCCACAGGGCGCAAAGCTCATTTTTTGCGCCTACTGACGAGACGGATAGGCTTATGGTACGCGCTCAGTTTGAGCCTGGACGTAAGCTCCGAATACAGCACCGCTTTTAATCTGAAATAATAGTCTACGCTAAAATAAGTTGCTCTCTTATTCGTATGGTACGTTGTCGCAGCAATACCTTCATTTGGGCGAGTTTGTTCATCCTGACAGTGTTCATTAAACGCGCTAACGACGAAGACCAAAGGAACACATACGACAGGACTAGCGCTGATCTGTCGTTTCGTATGTCGATTTTGTCGTATCGTACGTATGTCATCACAAGCAATCAGTAATCCTGATTCTCGAAATCTCAGTGCGTTTCAACCATGTTTTTTTTATTACCACTGGCAAACGTCACACATAATGGTTTTTCTTTCCGCTAATCCATTCTACTTAAATCACCTGATACCCAATGGTTAGCACACAGGACCACATGTAGTTGTCACAACCAATCTTCAACATCTCACCGCTTAACTCACAGCCATGAGCGCTGCTTGACGTCTCGTGAAATGCGAGTTATGTTGTTGTTTGACTCTTCTGGCCAAACTCTAAAGAAAAGCATTACATGCAGAAATAACAAGTAGCCAAAGTAAATCAACCAACACATTCCCTACAATTTTTGCATGCAGAAGGAAGAAGGGCGAGGAAGGCTGTATGAGAAGGAATATGTTTGTATATGCGCTTGCTACATCCTTGAAATGTCGGATAAAAATGTATTGCATTGCCAAATACTTTATACAAAAATGACATCTGCTTCGAAAAAGGTCATATACCCATAACTCATTTATTTAATAATACCGTGTGACTTATCATAACACACATGATTTTGTATGGGGGACCGTATTTTCCATAGGAAATTATTGGATATGACAATTCCTGACATGTGTCTTTTTTTATAGGGACGTCACAGATGTGATATTTAATGCATATTAGAATGGTAACGGAGATAAAAAAGGTAGAGATAAACAATAAAATAAGTTCAGGTAAGGATACATTGAGGCTACACTTCCGAGGCGTGAAACGATTTCGAAGAAAGAAGGCTCATATGAGACCTATCTTGGAATCGTCACAGCGATCTTCCCAAAATGACGTGGGTGCGTGCAACAGCGTCTTCTGCGTGAGGCTCTCTTGTTTTCCTTGCCTAATAGAATTATTATTAGCATCCACGGGATACTATTTAACAATGTGTGGACATTGTCAACATGAAGGATGGTAGGGCACTCCCAATACAATGCTCTTTCCTCCATTTGAACCGTAATAAAAATGTGGCTATTCCGTATGAGTTGCTTCCTTATGCCAGAGCGTTTAATGAGCGATCGTTCGAGTTTGAAGAGGACACAACCATGTTGGCGCAGGGTTGAAGCACTGAGCTTCAGATAATTCAGATATTGATTAGCCTCTCGAATTCTGAGGTGTTGGAAGAAGGTTAACGGAGACGCACCGCGAGACGCGAGGCCTGATGAGAAATCGCGCCTGGAACTTGCGAACCACACACATTTCGTCAGGCGTCATTTACTCGTGGACCCACCAATCTGTTTGGACGGCGCAAATGCTGCGAATCAGTGACTCGTAAAATTAACAGTCAGGGCGCCCTCCCTTATCAGAAGCGGGCGTCTTCGTGAATTCTGCTCGGTGCCATGATCCTGAGAGGGGGCTCCATGAGCGTCTGCTTAGTGCTGAAATGATGTCTCTCAGGCTTTCTTAAATATCTGATTTCGCCATTCGCTCTTGAGAAGTTAGATGCTAAAAAAAAAAGGGGGGGGGGGCGTCCATGTGACTTCGTCTAGAATTTCAGTTCTCTGCGCATAGAGACTCAGCCAATTGCAAATTTCATATTAGAGGACATTATATGCTTTGATATTCTATATTTGATAAAGTAGCGCGTGCTTAAGGACCACCCGAGTGGTTTTTGGTTTTCTCTTCGTCAGGGCATGCATTAGTCCGCTGTAATTTCTGTAATTTTTTTAATTTATAATGTAATGTTATAATAATGTAATTTTATAATTTCTGTAATTTCCGCTGTAATTTCTGTAATTTTTTGTCTTAAAATTGAAGTTAGCCGTCAAATGCACAGAGCGTGAAAGGCGAGCAGTGAAACGGAGAAAGGTACGGAATCACTGAGCAAAACTCGCAAAGAAAGGGGAGCATGGTACGGCAGTTACCGTTCTATATGCTGGTGTCCTAGGAGGCAGCAAAACAAACGACTACGCAGCAGCGATAGAAGAGGACGAGTGTCGAGGACGAAAATAAGCGCAGCCAGCGAACGCCGTGACGCAGACAGTTACATTCGCATGGCTGGAGAAATATCGTAAGCACGGGAGCCAGTTCAATCGCAATCATTGGCTTGCGCGTGTCACAGCTAACTTGGGTCCGAGCGAGCTAACAGGTTTGCCAGCTGTGTCTCTTCGCTTAAAAGCAAGAAGTCAAATAAAAAAAGAAGAGGAACATGTCATGCCATGCGAACGGTTCGGTCAATGAACGAACCAAAAGGATAATATAGGCAGAGAAAAAGGAAAGTAGTGAGAAAACAAGGTTTGAATCCAGGGGGTGGCTCATTGTCTATGGCGCTGTGCTGTTCAGAACGGGGTCACGGGATCGATTGCCAGAGGCGACTCCAACAGTCCAATGAGGACGGAATTTTAAAAACTGCTCGTGTACTAAATTTAGGTGCACGTGGGTGTTACATAGGTGGTCAAAATTTATTTTCTGCCTTCTTTCACGGCGTCCTTTATAATCCGGACATTGTTTTGGTTCCTTAAATACCATCGATCAATGAAGCAAGGAACAAAAGAAATCGCGATAAGAAAGATAGAGACCGAAGAGCAGGAGCGCTGCAGACTGTTACTCCAGACATGCACAAGGATCGAAATGTAGAATAAATGAAGGAAAGGTGAGATGAAAGCACGAACTGTGTCAACCAACACAGTTTTGCCGCTCGAGTAGCCGGAATCTAACATGTAATACTGACTTCCAGAAAGGCATAGCAACTCATGCAAAACCCTCAATGCAGATGTCTGTATATAGTTATGTGTTCAAGAAGCATCTTTTCTCAGAACTAACTACCCACCCTCACTATAAGCCTCGTTCTTTGGTTAATATAAACGCACGTTATTTTATTGTCACTGTAACAAAGTGGTTCCTGCGTGTGGTGATTTTTGTATTCAGATATGTATTTGCAAACCTGAGATGAGCAAAATGAAAGCAGCAAGCGAAGAACAAATGCAAAAGAAGCTGGCACCAAAGTAGAAAAATAAAACAAAATAAAAGAAGGAAAGTCCTATGGAAGAACATGCGAATGGACCCATGGTATGGGCAAGCGAAAGTTCAGGCGAGAAGAGATAGAGACCGAACTACAGTAAGAGAAGAAAGGAAAGAAATGCTATACGCACAACAGAGAGAAAATAAAATTTGGGAAGTATACGGGAGCATATCTGCTTTCTTTTTTCTCACTTGTGTTCTTTTTCATCAGCCTACATATTTTTTTTAAATGATGCAGCTGCTGCTCCCTTGACTACGGCTCTAATTACACTGTGACACGAGCGTCACGTAGAGGTGTCCAATCTCTAACAAGCTGCCTCTGAGCTGCACGTGGTTGCCTCCATGCGCCCAGTGGTGCGCGCCAGGGAGATTTACGAGGTAACCTGCTAATTAGCGATGAGGGGACGATGAATATAGTTCCTGAGCTTGCAGTCCACGCGATGCCTGGTGGTTATGGCTCGTGAGCACAGAAGCAATGCAGCTGCTCTTTAGAGCACGCGTATAGCGCAGCGCTCGCCATTTCTTGTTCTGGTGACTTTAGCTATGATGTAAAAAAAATTTTGTTCAGTGTCCTCGACCAAACTATGCTGAAGATGGGACAACGTAAGTATAGTGATTAGGCAGTTCCAAACAATAAAAAAACGAAATATATTGGAACATAACAAGCGTGTTCTAGACAGCACAAGGAAAAGATATAGCAGCAGCATTACGTCCACGGCTGCCTTCGTGGTTGCCTCGTCCCCATTCAATATTTTCTGTTATGATTACATCCACATGCCGCGTTGCCATTTAACATCTCATCATTAACAATAAAAAAAACGTAGTTATGAGCACGGGTGTTGCAACTGAAGATGCTAGCACTCTTTAATTGCCCTGCACTCTTTAATTGCCGTACCACCAATACGATCAAGGATGTTCAAGTTCAAGTTCAAGTTCAAGTTTATTCTTCTTCTAGTACAGACTAGAAACGTCCTCCCGGGCTAAAAGCTGCCGTCAGCAGCTTGACTGGACCCAGGAGGCGTTATACATGGCAACGCGATAACAATAACTTTTTAGTACAAAAAACGTAAGCAGAAGTTTACTAAACATAAACTAAACATAAAATTGAAAAAACTGAGTTACATGCTTATGAATGGATATGTAAAAAAAAAGATGCCTTTTTTTATACAAGTAAACAAATAGGCAAACAAGAAAAAACATAGACATTTATATGCATCGTTATACATGAATATATGTGTTATAGGTTAACGAAATACATCTTCAACTCTTTACGAGAGAATTTATTAGCGTGAACATGATTATTTAGCATTTTCGGCAAATTGTGTTTATTAGATTGCAACTTATACTCGGTGCGAAAGCGCGGTACAAGCCAAGGTTCAGGATTTCTTAAATGCGCAGGTATGTCATGGTGCTGCAAGGTCGCTAGTGATGTAAGAAAATCTCTCCATTCTTTCCTTGCAAAATAAAATATTTGTAAAAGACGATATTCGTAGTATTGATCTACCCATATGATTTGGTATGTTGGCGATAATGTTTTTGTTGTTGATCGGGCTTCAATATTAGCAATGTGTCGGAAAAGTGTCTTTTGTAATGTAACTATTTTATTTATGTTAGTTCGCGTTGTCGTTGCCCATACTAAACTGCAGTAATTAAATTGCGAGGTGAACAATGCATGATAAATTTGCAGCATGGCTTTTGTCGGCATGTAAGCTCTACAGCGAGATAGTACACCGGCGACTGCAGAGAACTTGTTTCTAAGGTTATTAAAATGGGCATCCCAACTCAAGTGACATGAAAATATTACTCCAAGTATTTTATGTTCATTAACTAGTGCTATGTGTTTGCCTAAATAAGTGATTGAATGTTCCAACTGAAAAGGTTTGTTTCTGGCTCTGAAAAGAATAGCTTTCGTTTTAGTGGGATTAGTTCTGATCACATTTGAATGTGACCAATCAGATAATTTCATTAGCAATGCATTACATCTGATAATTAGTTCGTTTGCGTCTTTTCCACAGAAGAGTATAGTGCTATCATCCGCATATATAAAGAAATCAACTGTAGGATCTATATTTACTAAGTCATTGATATATAAGTTAAATAATAGAGGGCCCAAAACACTCCCTTGCGGCACTCCATTTTTAAGTGTCAAGAAAGAAGATAGGACGTTGTTAATACATACACACTGAGTTCTATTTCTGAGATATGATTCCATTAAAGCGAGTGGATGTCCGCGTACTCCATATATTGATAGTTTATATTTAAGAATGTCATGACTGATGGAATCAAATGCCTTGCTAAAATCGATGAAGAGCCCAAGGGCGAATTCTCCGTTGTCTATGCTTTGCACAATACTTTCTTTCAAGGATAAAAGGGCGGCTTCCGTAGATCTACCTTTTCTAAAACCAAATTGTGAGTCTATTATTACATTATATCTGTCTAGAAACTTTGTTAGGCGCGTAGCAATAATTTTTTCTAGCACTTTGGAAAAAATGGGAAGGACAGATATTGGTCTATAATTAGAAACATTATTTATATCGCCATGTTTGTATAGCACAGATACTTTAGCTCGTTTCATGCCGTCTGGGAAAGTCGCCGATTCTATAGCTAGATTGAATATATGGACCAACGTGCGGATAAATGGCAAGTGATGTAAGACATATTTTATTGGCTTAATTTATAAATTGTCAATATCCAATGCATTGCTGTTATTAAGATTTTTTATTGTTGTAAACACCTCATGTTCGTCAGTTGGCTCCATAAATATAGTTGCTGCAACACATTTATCTAGCGAATGTATGACTTGGGAGTCATGGTTGTGCGTAACGCTTGCATTTACAAAATGGGTATTGAAATGGTCTGCCAGTGCTTTACCGATCAATTCGCAATTTGCGTAGCTTATCGACTTGGGTACACTACTTTTGGTTTGACGACCTAAAACGTTATTTATTATTTTCCAAACCGCATCCGGACGTTTCTTGTCGATTTCAAAAAACAGACGTTGATAGTAATCTATTTTTGCCTGCCTTAGTATTTTATTCAGTTTATTTCTTTCGGTTTTGAATTCCTTAAGTTTAATTTCTGATCTGGAGTGTAAGAACGCATGATAAAGGCGGTTCTTCTTTTTTATCATTTTGATGTGCTCATTCATAATCCACGGTTTTCGTATCGTTTTTGATTTCCTAACTTGCTTGAAGGGGAAATGCGCAGTGTAGATGCGCACAAATAGTTCAAGAAACTTGTTATACGCTTTGTTAACATTTTTTTTCTCTTAACACGGAATCCCAGTTTTGCGTACCTACAGCTAGACTGAATAAATCCAGTGCTTCGTTAGAAATGTGTTGGTAGGTAAGTAATTCAGTGTTTTGTTTGATATTGTTATCTAATGTGTACACTATAAAGACTGGGCAGTGATCACTAATATCATTAGAAAGTGTACCGTGGTGCAGACTGAGGTTTCTATATTTGTAATAAGAAGGTCAAGGGCAGATGAGGTAGATTGAGTAACCCTCGTTGGTGTAGTGATCAGATTGGTAAAGCCAAATGATAGTAGTAGATTGTTTAAATCCTGCACATGCTTATTTTTATCTAAAATATTTATGTTGAAGTCGCCTCCACAGACGAAATGAACATTATTAAATGAACAGAACTCCAGTAGCTTACCAAAACAATCAATGAAATTCTCAATACTTCCGCTCGGAGGGCGGTATATTACTGATAAGACCCTTTTCTTGTCCTTGACAGTTAACATCTCGCAGTCAAGACTTATGAATGTAAACTCTGGTATCAGTTCGTAATGGTAATTATTTTTAGTATAAAGGGCAACGCCACCCCCTCGCCTATTCTGACGGTTTAAGTAAAAAGAAGTATATCCATCCAGGCCGATTATTATTATTATTATTATTTGTTTTGCACACATATACACATATACACAGGTAACAGGAAAGGGAAAGCGAGGAGCAGGCTGGCAACTGCCACCGGAAGGGGCACAACGCCTGCCTACTCTTCTGAAGGGAGGCGACAGCAACACAGAAATGGAAGATAGGAAGGAGGGGAGGAAAAAGGAAAAAGGAAAGGAGAGCAACAGGACAAATCTAAAGACCAAAGTAGAACACTGCAACAGGACTAATCTAAAGACTAAAGTAGAACGCTGCAGCCGGAATTAAAGTAACGCCGCGTCGAACAGCCACCACAATTATCAACCACGTCCATGGCTAGTTCGCTATGCGGCTGATTGTGTTCTCCACGATGAGACGCCAAGTGAAGCTGCACGTAATCACCGTTTCACGTAATCAACTGCACGTAATCACCGTTTCACGTAATCACCTGCACGTAATCACCGGTTCACAATATACACTACAAGGTGTTTGAACCCGCCACCTCCCATCTTCGATGGAAGAAGCGTTAGGGTACAGTACTGATCACACACAGTAGGGCCGGTCACTAAAGGTCACGCTACAACTGAATGTCGAATGTTCATGCTACAAACGTGAACCTAAGTTAGTTAGGTCTATAAAGGTTAGTAGGGCGCGATGGGCCTGATCACGTTTAGATGCACAGCCACTGGGGTATCGTAGCTATTTTGAAACCAAGTTTCAGAAATCATGATGACGTCGAACTGGAAAGAAAATTGGTCGAGAAGACAAGAGATACTGTCACTTTTGTGACAGTAACAAACAACATGTAACAAACAAGGCCTAAATGCTTGATATTTCAGAGTGAGAGAGCATCAGAAGCTGTGATCAACACGTGGCCTCGAAGGCAGCGGTCGTACTTGCCCCGACGTATCTGTCAGAGTGTTTGTCATGACACATTGCCAAGCAAAAACGTTTTATTCTGCTCAAGATAATTGTGAGATCCTGCAGTTGTTGACTTTAACGGCAAGGGTAAAAGCACTTTTATATGACTGCCTCCTGAGAACAGACTGAAATACGCTAAGAAAAGAGAGTCGATGAAAAAAAAATAGAATTTACTGTTTGCCACTTTAAGGAGCCAGAGCATGAAAAATATGATCCTTGTATATTCTAGATGTTGCTGATAGTCCCAGTAGTATTAGAAATTTGATACTCGTTATAATGGCGAACGTAGCATGATCAACACGAATGACCACAAAATAGAGTTGTGCATTCGTGTTCACGACTTACTGATATGAATTTTGACTGATATTAGCTTTTTTTTTTTCTGATCCAACCTGAAGACACTGTTCATGTAGCAAGCAGCTGGAACGTGATCTGTTCCCGGTCCTTGTTACCTCTAACTGCCGTGATGTTGTGCATTATATATATATATATATATATATATATATGCCATTTTGGTCATCTTCTCTCTAGGTTCTTTCAAAGTCACGTATCTACATGTATATATGCTTTTAACATTCAGTCTGTGTTTAAATTTATTGGCATCTAATTTGGTAACGACAAAATACCTGATTTTGAAGGAATCTAGACAGAAAAAGACCAAAATGGTATCAATGGATAACTTATGCAGGTCTTATAGAAAAATTATAATATTACCGTTTTTTTCATCAACGGCAACAGAATAGCTTATGCCTCTATTATTATTTGATTTGAGAAAGTTGCCACAAGCAAAACACGAAACTTGAAGGAAGGGACAACGTGAAGCGGTACTGACAACTGATAATTCAACCAAACGAACGCCAAGCTTGTATAGATTAGACACACGTGTGCACCCGAAAAGCAACGTAAAAACCGATAAAAACACGAAGCGCCCTTAAACAGACATGCGATACAAATACTAAGAAAACGCTGATAGAATACTGAAGCACCGAATACGTGTGCATCACAAGGAAACAAGCAAACGTTATTTCTGAGCAACCGCAACCGACGACGAGGTAACGCAATCTTCATCGTTAAAGGGTCGCATGGCCACTGTTTCTACATGTTCTCTTTCCAGCTGGCCATTTTGTCACGTATAAGATTTCACTAAAGTTCAGCCGATACTACATTGTACAAACCGGAAGATGCATTAACATTCGCTTGTGTGGGCATGAACGTTCCCTGGAGGCTGCTGGAAGGTCTAACTTGGCTATTTATTGCAGCATTTGCTTTGTCTGCTCTGCTTAGTTTTCAAAGACTAAAGTTATCGGAAGAAAAAGATTGCTAGCTGGAAAGAGAGATTGTAGAGGCAGTGGACATGCGATGCTTTAACGATGGCGATTGCGTTAGCTCACCCTCAGTTTCAGTTTTTTAGAAAGAACTTTTGTTTCTTCCCATATTATACAGAAGTCTTCGGTGCCTAAGTAACCGCCGTGGTTGCTCAGTGCTATCGAACATGTTTTCTTAGATTGTTGGGAAGCCCTTTTCTTTTGGGACATTCTCCAACGCACGATTAAAAAAGACTTACCGGTTGATGCTTTCGGAATTAGATTTCTGCCCGTCGAGAGTGAAGACGGGATTCCTTTTGACATGATTATGATATTGGGCCTGCACAGTATTTGGCGATCCAGGATGGCGGTCAGCCACGCAGACATTGATGCCAGGCCCATAAGACAGTATTTTTGTGAATCTGTTAGCAGAGCTATTGAAGGATACAAGATACAAGACCCAGTGCCTGAGTGGCTTCCAAGAATGGAAGCTTTGCTACACATGCGTGAATTTTAATCTCATCACGTAACCCCAAGTGAGGGTGACGTATTTTTAACATACGTGTTGTGTTCTTCGCGCGGACTGATTTTGTAAACTGACGTGTTGAAGTCGGCAATAAAGAAAAAAAAAAGCCGTGGTTGCTCAGTGGCTACGGTGTTAGGCTGCTGAGCACGAGGTCGCGGGATCGAATCCCGGCCACGGCGGCCGCATTTCGATGGGGGCGAAATGCGAAAACACCCGTGTACTTAGATTTAGGTGCACGTTAAAGAACCCCAGGTGGCCAAAATTTCCGGAGTCCCCCACTACTGCGTGCCTCATAATCAGAAAGTGGTTTTGGCACGTAAAACCCCATATATTATTATCGGTGCCTAAGTAGTCTGTCAGTGTTTTCTTAGTGTTTGTGTCGCACCCCTCTTTAAGGTGGCTCTGTGTTTTTTATTGGTTTTTACGTTGCTTTTCAGGTCCACACGTGTGTCTGATCTATAAAAGCTTGGCGTTTGTTTCATCGAATCATCAGCTGCCAATGCCACTTCATGTTGTCCCTTCCTTCAAGTCTCGTGTTTTGCTTGCGGCAACTTCACAAAATTATGAATCACCAAATGGCCTGTACTTTTCTGCTATCTCTTTATTATTAGGCGAGGCCGAGCGAGCGTCGGTGATGCAGAGAAATAAAAGTAAAAAAGAAAAGAAACAAAGGATTGAAAAAAAAGAAAACGGGATTGTAAAGCTCGTAGTGGTTCGCTGATGGCTTCTCAACACGATTCAAATCTGTCTCTTGCAAAATCGAAGTAAGAGTAAAGAGAAGTCAGTATTGGCGGTTGAGGATATTTTTCGACATATTTACTAATAACTGGGATATCGGAGGTGTTGCATGCACGCCCTTTGCAAAAAGGCAACCTTCAATCAATCTTCCTGTCACAACGCGGCGCGCCTCAGCAAACCTTGGTTCACTTTCCTTTTATTTGGTCACCTTATATCATGACACGCTTCAGAGCCTTCTACGCTGAACCTTCCAACACTAGGTGATACGAACGTTTTGAATTTTCCTCCACGTTTAAGCGATTTTTGTTTTTCTTACAGGACGAAGAAGGCGTGTCTATTTTCATGACACCTTTGGTCGCTGGCACGTCCTATTTCTGGCAGTATTTTGGACGCTGTTGACCTACCAGCGTTTGCGCTATTCAGTCATGCTAAAATGAGCCTGGAGCTGCGACGCTTTCGGGGCGACATGTCTTGGTGTTGGCCGTGCAGTACACGTTTAGGGACCCACTTTATGGCTCGTGCTGTGGGACGGACAAAAAATTATGATGATGATGATGCGTGGTGTTATGTTATGAATAATGTGGTGATGGCATGAGCATTTGTTTTGAAACGAGGTGGTTATACTACCGTGGTTGCTTTGCCGGGGGTGGTCCGATGTTGCTGTTTTATTAGCACTACTGCCATGTCGATGTTTTTGTCGACGCGCCAGTACCACTGTACCACAATACCGCATTACGTACGCTACTTACTTCCCAAAAAAGTTAGAAAAAGTATTGCTCCCGAGTTCTTCCAAATGTTTGTTCCCAATATCACTCAAGCTTTAACTCTAGCACACTAAAGATTAATTTTTCTTTTCCCACGGCGGCGTTAAAAAAAACAGATACAGGACACTATACCGTTTGTTGTCATCTTTTGGTGCTCAGACAGAGTTGCGTCTGCTCTTTTCAGCGCCAGCGGTCCGTGAGGTACGCGGCATGTCCGGAGCACCGGAAGCGTCAACGGCAGCGTACCGTGCAACGGGGATGACGGTTTGACCGATGCGGGACATGCAATGAGGTTCTGTCTGTGACAGAACCTCATCGCGTCCATATGGACCAGTTCACTGTGTGGCGTCGTGCGGTGTGGTGAGGTGAGGTGCGCCGTTGCGAACATGCACTACACCCACTTTAAGATTGTGGATGGTATTTACTCCAACCAATCTGCTTTGCCGTTAGCCATTCCATGCTTACATCTATCTTGATTACGGGAGAGCCAGCATTTTTTTACTTTTCAATTTTCAAGAATATTTATCGAAAATATATGGCATAAATTGAAATCTAAATTGGACGCTTAGATGTTTTATACGAGTCCGCTATACGCGTGCTTCTCGAGTTCTCCCACTTTCTGACCATTGTAAAGTTGTGAAATCAAAGCGTCCTCAATTTCTTCAATCACCTGCCTTCGTTATTCTGAGCTTGCTTCGAATTGCCTACCATAATTATAGGAGAGACGCTAATTTCTTGCTGCGACTTACGAGCTAGGAAATAGAATGAAAGGACTAGCTGTTCTACCAACCTGCCTTGCGTCTAAATGTGGCAATCACTAAGCACACATGCCTAGTTCAATCACGGCTCAATTGACCACATTCTTGGAGAAGCGAAGGACTACCAAAAGAAAGAAATTTGAAAATATGGAAACTTTTCTTTGGCAAGAATGTAATTTCTGGAAAGAAAGGAAAAACACTCTGAATAATATAGCGGCGTCGCTGGAGCACAGGATTTGAATTGACAGCTGCGAAAAAATAAAGAAATGAGGGTGCAGGACATGTAAAGTACAAGTAGCAAAGCGGCGAGGTAGACAGATGAATTGACTCACAAAAGCCCCTGAGAGGAGTCGAAAGGACAAAAAAATTTGAAAGAGGATTATTTTCAGTTCGACGCAAAGCTGATCACAGAGGACGAGTGGGATTCAGTCTGACTTATACAAACCAGGAAGTTAAACTTCGCCTCGTGGCGCAAACACGATGGCAGCTTAGAGACACCTCCGCAATGCGTCTTCCGCTCGCGTTGAACTCCTTTTTCTGTAGTTATTTTTTTTCTTTCTTTTGTTGTTTTTTTGTTGTTTTCTAGTTTGCAGACTGAGCGTGACCTCTGTATTTTCGCTTTTGTTCGAATGCAATCGATTGAAAAGACGAGAGTAATACTTTTGACACATGCACCGAAATAGTCGTTCCTTTATGTGCCTTCCTCCAGTGTTTCGTGTCCTTCGATGGCTTTCTTGTAGAGTAAAGTGGGTGGACCAATACCAGAGACAGTGTAATGGTAAATTGGGACGATATTTTAAGGCGTAATCAAAACTGGGCCAATCCCGGAGACTGCGTAATCAGAGGAGGAGACTTGAAGGGCCGATCTTTGCACCAGTACGATGGTGATGTGTGCTCTCGGAAGGGTTATATTGGGATTTGTCAGCCGAAGCAATCCTCCAAGTTGTGCAATCCTGATAATCCTCATAATGGTACTAAATTACCGTAGCTAAGGTGTAGATTTTCGACCTTGATTCTTTGACTCATTTTTCGGGACTGCCATCGATGTCCCTCCGACTAGACATAACGCAGGCTCTATCTCACAGCTGCGGCGCGTAGAGTATAAACATGAAGACAATTTACAGGAACAAGTACTTATAGCTGGATAGACTTCCCACTCATATTTAAAACAGCGCCAAAAAACACGGACAAGGGAGGACACAGGACAAGCGCTGTCCAACTTCCCACGTTGCGTGGGTGATCGATTTATCATATGCCTGTAAGATATGTTGAAACGTTAACGGTATTTGCTGATTCATATTTGCTCCTTACGGTGTTTCCTTGCCAACTCTCAAAGTTTTTCATTAGCTTGCCAGTCATCGTTGCATCCACATCGCATACCATGAGGTGTCCATTAACGCTGGATACTTTTCTAGGGTCCTCTATTGTGTGACTGCCATTGCAATTATTTATTTATTTTAGTTATTTTTCATATGCCTGGATGATCGATACATTACCCAACAAATGACATAGGAAGCTCCATTACATTTCAGTATCTGGGACCACAGTCCCAGATGGTTGATGCGATGTCTTCGCATTGGTTAGCTTTGCTATTGTCTCAAACATAGTCATCTCGGCTAGTCTTCGTTTATATTCGCTGGCCCAGACAGATGCAAGTTCTAGAGAATTTCGTTTTCCTGTCTAGCGTCTTTTTTTTTTGTAACAATGGGCTGCAGATGAGTCGTGTCATTCCCAGGAGTTATCCACTTCCGGGTTGTGTGCTGCTGTACAGAAGAAAAACGACTTCTTGCATCAACACATTGTGGTTTGACTCCATCCTTTCATTTTCTAAGCGTGTTCTGCTTAGAAGTCTTAACGTAGTTTTGTAGACAAACTTTTTTATCCACATGAGTAAAATAGAGCCCCACAAAGTGCTAGGAGAGAAAGTGACGCACCACTGTTGCCCGATGAATGTCAAATGCTTTTATTGAGTTTTTATATTGTTGGCTAGTTTATTCCGGAGTCTCAGTTCTGCGTCAATGGTAGCTCTGCCGTTATTGCTTGTCGGACATTCTTTTCGCATTTCTTTTTCTACTGAGTCTATTGTACTTTTCTACGTCGTATCTCAGAGACCATGCGTTGCTTATAGACATTAAACGCCAGAATTTTTTTAACACTTGTAGCTCTGATAGAACGAATATTTCTTGGTTTCGATGACATTTTTTTTCTTTTATACAGGCTTTTAGAGAACATTCACGATGAGTAGTGGCGCTCCTTTAGTCTACCTGCACGTGTTTTTTTATATCGCACTTATCTTATAGCTGTTCGTTAAGGTAGCTGTACAAATATTCAACAAACTGATTAATTGAAACATTACATTCCTTTTGAAAGTTTCACAGGACACCCCTTAATGGTGTGACATTGTGTAAACATTCATTAACGGGTGGTAGAGAGAGAGAGAGAGCACAGTAGATATTTATTTATTTATTTTTATTTATTTTTATTTATTTGCATATACTGCAGCCCAGTATGGGGCTATAGCCGGAGTAGGAACAATATACATTACTGTATATTACACATTAAAAACACATATACAGAAAAAAGACGAATGATCAAAAAAGAGCTTTACATGTTAGCGAAGTGCTTACCAGTGATAGCTATAAAATCTTTTAGTGATAGTGAACAAATGTTACCGGGTAGAGAATTCCAAAGCTCTATTTTACGTGAAAAAAACTGCACTTGAATGTGTTAGTAAAGACATAAGTAGGTGTAATGTTCAAGGCGTGGGAGCTATACGGGTACAACTTGCATTAGTAAATGTGACATAATTACAATTTGAAAGAGCAGAGGTGGAATTATTAATTGCATATAAAAGCTTCAATATGATAACGTGAAAGTAATGGCTCAATGTTCAAAGACTGATGAGCCTGTGATGGTGAGAAACTGCTGCTGTAATTTTGGCAAATGAAACGCATAGGTTTTCGTTGAACGTTATTGAGTGAGCTTATTTCACATTGTTTCTGAGGGAACCGAACGACAGATGCATGTACTAGAACAGGGCTAAAAATACATAGAGCAGGAAGGAAGGAATGGCGAGCAGGTTGCTTAAACTTTGCCAGGTTTGCTACCCTAAATGTGGGGAGTGGGAAGAGGCAGTATAAAGAGAGATAAATGAAGGTAGAAATATAGATGAATCTCAAACGAAGACAATGAGCAGCTTGCCTACAGTCGGGCACTGAAGCCTGTCACCTTGTTTGCACAGTATACCTGATATAGTTCAAAACCTAATAGCTCGAAGAGGCTATAGATTAGTCGCCGCCCAATTCCTGAGGGTAAGTCATGATCACCATCAGTATCATCACCATCAATTTTTGTCTATTATCTAAATAGAGCTGCTTTCTGAAAATTTATCCTTAAAAAAGACCTTTAAACCTTTGTTTGTGTTGCAACAATCAGTTTAACTTTAGAGCCTGAGAGATCGAGAGAGGTAAATTGTAAGGTAAAGGCAAGTACAGTAATGAGGCTGAGCCTGATTATGCATCCTGCACTGGAGGAAGGAGTACGAGTAAAAAGAGGGACAAAAAATTTACGGCATGCTCGCGCACGCTAAAGTGTTCGTCCTTCAATCAGTGACCATTAAGTGGTAACATGAAATGGCTAGTCTTAAGATACGCAGCAGCAATTGTGTGGTTTCAGTTCTAGAAAATGTGAAAGCCTGACCGTCCTGTCTCCAAAAATAGTTCCGCTGTTTCGTCCGCACGACGTTGTATGTGAGGTTAAGGCATGAAGCATGTAATAAAGCAGCCAGAGGCAAGAAAAAATAATTGACCTCAGTCTCATCCTTTTTTTTTACTTCTAAGAGACTGAGTCAAAATATTTCCTGCAGATTGAGTCACAAGTTAAGAGCAAAAAGTTGGAGCTCAAACTCGCTCGAGAAGTGCCTCACATTCCGAACTTGTACGTTTCTGTTTGTTCACTTTCTTTCTCAACTCTCTTTTTTTCTGCAGACTCATGCCCATTTTATGGGGCTAGATACCAACTGCAAACCATCCTTCGGGCCTTTTCACTTGAAAACACTGACCAATCGAAATCCGCCAATGGAACCCTGAACTTTTTGTCCTTGTCTGACACAGATAGAATTGGCTGCCATTGCAGTTCGCTGGCCAAGACGCTCAATTTAAGCTTGAGCGTGAAGCGGCACAATGTGCCCATAGGCAGCGGCGAGATAAATTGTCCCGAATAAAGAAAGTCTATTTGTAGTTACTGGTAATCTTTAGCTCAGCTCCCAAGAGCACGTCAAGTTCGCACCAGCAACTCTTAAAAACGTTTACACCCTTTGGGGCTTATCTTGGCCCACAACACTCGATCCGTCTTGCTTGCATTCTGTTTCTTGAAATCTCTGCGCTCGTTACACTCTTAAAACAGTTACACCCTTTATTAGGGTGTATATTAGGGTGTATATTTGTCTCACAACTGTGATCGTCATCTGTCTTCCCCGCAGTTCCTTTCTTGAACTCTGTGAGCACCGTACTTCCATGTCACTAACGGTATGCGCGCTATCAACATGCCAGATCATTCTCGACAGGAATGTAGCGAGCGCAGCGTTTTCAACAAAAGAAACGCAAGCAAGACGACGATTATTGTTGGGAGGCAAATATACACCCCAAAAGCTGCAACTGTCTTAAGAGTCAACTTTCCTCGCGAGAATGGTGTGTCACGTTGATAACGCGCAATCCATTCATGACTTGGAAGTATCGGGCTCACAGCGTTAAAGAAAAGAAATGTAGCCAAGACAGATGACGATTATTGTTGTGGGACAAGATACGACCCAAAGGGTGTACATTTGTTCAAGAGTGATGTCTCTCACCGTCCTGATTTTTGCACCTTGGTCATTACTGACCAACGACGAAACCAAGGCATGTGTTCTTAGTCGATCACTTTCGAGGGCATGACTTTCATCGCACGTTGACTGGCTAAGCCAGTGGTCAGAATACCTGTCGCTCCCTTGATTTGCCACGTTGGACGCTACGTTACGCAAAAGATATTCGCCAGTGACACAAACTCAGAATAAGGCCCCGCAAGCTTGTGCTATAAATGAGTCATTTTATTAGCGGTTGATTTGCTATGCCAGCAAAACTGAATGTGATTTAACGAATTACACGTCTCCCATCAATATTACACGCACGTCACATGTAGATTTTGGAGCGAGAGACAGGATGTCCACCGGTGTATAAGTGTCACGCTGACTTTCTGTTGAGGCCAATGTTAAAATGCGCTGGCAAGTACTTAACAACAAAAAAAAGAGAGAATACAAAAATGTTTTCTGCATTTTTTTAAAGCTTCGCAGCTGCATGAGTCATTCCAGCCTCCTGATTTCATCACCCTGGAAAATGAGAGCGATGTTGGTCACTGGTGGAGGCACCTTCCCGGGAAACGCTCTATCATCGAGCAGACCTACAGTACTAACCACATCAGATAATTGTGATGTTTTTAGACGACTAGTCATGGCTGTTTGGTTCTGTTCATGTCACGACTCTACAGAAATTCATTTTGTTTTCAGATTTTTTAGTGGTCAAGAAAAGGGCTCCGCCTAGGCTATCATCAACATCGGTCATTCGGCCGTGAGCTGTGTATGGTAAGAACGGAATATCGGGAAATAGAATCATAACATTACGGTAACCGCCTGTGGTCCAGTGACCAACACGCTCCCTCCTATCACTTTTGAATATTTCAGGCATGCATCCCAAACGAGGGGCCACCAACGAGGGGACTACTTGACCCGTTCTGAGCAGATGACGCATGATGCGGCAAGCAGACAGGTATACAGTGAGGGTGAAAAGAACACAAGAGAGAACCAGAGCGCATATCCTTTAAGGGACCGATCAACTATCCATTTCAATCTATAATGTCGTCCATGTCTGTGTGACATGTTTGCACTGTCTGCCGCTCCATTATGTAAACATACCATTAAGTACGGCATACCATTCTAGCTGATCAGTTTCGATTTTTGTTAATTTGATCCTTTTTTTTTCCTTTTTTCGTTGTCTTATTCTTTCAGTTTCTTTTTATTCATTTTCTTCATTTCTTCTGTGGCCTTTGTCATTGACTCAACTGACGCCGCACCATCATTATTGCTGGAATTGGTACGGATTCTATTTTATAGGCACTGTCTTTTCCGACACCGCAATATTTAAATAAAATAAATTCTAAAGCTTCCCTTCTCCTGAATTAGCTGACAGCCAGATGTTTACTCGCAACTTTAACGAACTGGACTACGTAACCATTTGCGCTGCCTTCCTGTGTAGTGGCCCGCTGATTACCTGCACGCAGTTCATGAACAAGAAGGGCATTTGAAGACGCAGGGTTGCTTCGCGATTGGTTCTTTTCACCACCAAGTCAGCGCTGCGGAGTGGGGCGTCTGCGAGCGTGGCGCATAGGCCTTAAAGCACGCTGCAAAAGCGTGATACACTGCAGCAATACTACAGCATCAAGTTTCAGGGCGAAAATAAAATATTAAGGAGCAAGCATGTAAACCTTAATGAAAAACACTGAATCGATATAGTGGTTTCAAAGGGACTGCTATAAAAGCGGCCAAAGTAATGTTCGGCCTAGGGATGTTTGTGCAAATTTAAGTTAGCAGGCGCAAACCTAAACGAGGAAATGAGAGCATACACTGGAGAGAGAGAGAGAAGCATGCTTGAATTATTTACGAGCACACTGCATTCACTTTTGTGCTCTCATGCGACGAAAAGTTTATCCTATAGAAACGTCTACTCTGCCTGCAGGCGCGAACTTATACGCCGACAGAATTCTTTGTACTTCAATAAAGAGCCATCTCTCTCTCTTTCTCTCTCTCTCTTACCTGAAACTTTTCGCCGTTCCACGCACAGAGCTGCTCCGATTACTAAGGAGGAAAGCACATACATGTTGACGTTAGTGACTAGGTGTTCATTTCGTTTTAATTTTATGTTTCTTCCGGTCTTTGACGGATCCTAACACTGTTTATTTTTTCACTGCGCGAGCTCCCAGAGCAGATTCTGAAAGTTTAGATGGGGTCCTTTGTTGCGCACCGTGCAGGCTGCCCGGCCACCTACATGTCGCCCGCACTATTCATACGCATTTAACGAGTTGGTATTCACTGGTTGCCTCTAGTTCTGGTTTCGTATCTTCATTTACACTAAGTGATCGATAGTCCCGTTTGAATGCTTGCGAATCTATGTAACTTAGTTGAACACTAGGAAAATTTAAGTTGCGAAAACTCTATGTGCCATTTACAACGACGCGACATTCACTGGTGGTGGCGCCTTCAGTTCCGGGTTTGCATCTTCATTTTATATACAGTGATGAATAGTGCCGTTTGAAAGCTTGCTAAGCTGTGTGACTTAGTTCAACACTAACAAAATTCAGCTTGTGAAAAGTTGACAGATTAGCACAATGGAATGGTTAGGAACGTTAATGTTGTGCATACGACATCGTACCTTATTATTATTATTTGTTTTGACCACATATACACAGTTAGCAGGAAAGGGAAAGCGAGGAACAGGCTGGCAACTGCCAACGGAAGGGGCACAATGCCTGCCTTCTCTTCTGAAGGGAGGTGACAGCGACACAGAAATGGAAGACAGGAAGGAGGGCAGGAAAGAGGAAAGGAAGAGCAACAGGACAAATCTAAAGACTAAAGTAGAGCACAGTACAGATCACACACAGTAGGGCCAGTCACTGAAACTCGCAAAACTACAGAATGTTGAATGTTCACGCTACAGACGTGAACCTAAGTTAGTTAACTCTAGAATGGTAAGTAGGGCGTGATGGGCCTGATCACGTTTAGACGCAAAACCACTGGGGTATAAACATTCTTCGAGTGTCGCACACCGCAGGCCAAGGAGATGATAGTTTCTCACTAGCGACACGCACTGCGCACTGCAACCGGGACATTCAAATATAAGGTGCTGAAGTGTGTCGTAGCAGCCACAAGACGCACACAATGGACTTGCCACACGCCCTTGTCTGTGCAAACGTTCGTACACGTTCACGCCACCAACCCTCAGCTTCAGTTGTTGTGCTCTAGCGCGACGAGGCAAGCCTCGACCGCGAACACAGGGTGGGAACGTTCCATTTGCGACGCGCTGGCCTGGATGCTGCTTGAGTAGGTGGGGACGATTCAGCACACCAGCGTCATGAAGCTTGCACAAAATTTCTGGGCAGTCGCAGTTGTTATGAGCACAAGTTGAAGCGAGCCGATCAGCCTCTTCATTTCCGGCGATTCCTACGCGTGAAAGTATTCGTTAGCAACGAGAGATACACCACGTGATGTAATTTTGCTCGCAGAGTCAGTAATGCTGCGCACAAGTGTACAATCAATCTCACTGCGTTGTAGCATGTTAAGAGCAGCACGGGAGTCCGTAAAGATGGCAACCTTCGATATAGTTAACTCCTCTTGCACGTATTTCAGTGCAACATTATTCGCTGCTAGCTCCGCAATTGTTGATGAAGTTGGATGAGGTATTTGAAAGATACGTCGTACTTGAGTTGAAAGGCAGAAAAAAGCTGCAGAGCACCTTGACCGTCGTTGTGTACAGATGCATCGGTGAATACTTGAAGATAATCTGGAAACTTCTCGAACAGGTGAGACTGAGCCAATTGGAATATTGCCGAAACAGGCATATCACACTTTTTGTGCATGTCAGGGATTGTGAGGTAAATGGGGAATACGTGTTTTGTCGTATCTTTTGGAGGCGGAGGCGTATCTGAAGCAGCATGTTCAGAAATGGTAATGATATTATTATGCGAAGCATATTAACATAGGTTTCGGGCCTTCGCGCGACGCCCGGCGGTGGCCACCATTGACCCTGAAGTGGGGTCACGTGTCATGACGTCACGTGATGACGTCACACCGGCTGCAGATGGGGCCTCATATCGCGCCGTCGGTCGCCTCCCGGCGGTGGCCACCATTGACCCTGAAGTGAGATCACATGATGTGACGTCACGTGATGACGTCACACCGGCTGCAGATGGGGCCTCATATCGCGCCGTCGGACGTCGCCCGGCGGAGGCCTCCACGCTTCGGTTCGCGCCGTCGCGCGCGACGCGGTGGCGGCGCCACCATCGCTGCATCACGTGATATGTGACGTCACGCCAGGGATGAAGCGGCGCGCGCCCGCCGTCGCGTCAGTCTCTGTGCCCGCAACCACGCCAGCGTCTTTGCGCCGGGCGTGTGTGCGGTCAAGATGCCTCCAAACGCTAAGGATACGCTAAGGTTCTTCGCATCCACTGGGCTTAACCTTGATAAGCCTCCAATTTTTTAAAAATAATGCCGCCATTTTAACCATGCGAGATAACGGGCGGTGAATGAGCTGATCAAGGAGCGAATGACCATTCCATGCGCGGTGCAGACGCTCAATATGATACAGAGCTCTCTGATCTCCTTACAGCCTCAGGGGTAACTGATGCGCTTTAGTAAGTAATGCAATAGATTGCGCCTTACGAGGTAATCCAAGCATTAGTCGAAGGGCAACGCGATGATCTTGCTCCAGCTGGGCCATCAAACTAGGTGGTATGTTCAAAACTGGTAATGCGTACATTATGCCTGAGAGTACAGATGACTGGTACACCCGGAGAGCCGTTGTTTGGTCGCAGCCAGCACCTCTAGCAGTCAAGGCGGCCACATACTTAAGGAAGGTGTGCGATTTGCGTCGTGCAGATTTAACAGCAGGACGCCAAGAGATGCGATCATCCACAATTAACCCCAAATAACGGTGTTGTCGCACCCACTTTATAGGCGTTTCGTCAAGATACAGTCGGCTCATTGTTCGACGAGCGCGTTGTTTAGGGGGATATGCTATTTCAGCCGACTTAGCAGGTGATATGAGCAGGCCAACTTCGCCCAAGTACTTCGAAGTAGCGTTTAGAGCTCTTTGCAAGCTTGCACGAAGCCGCGGACCCAGGTGTGAAGAGCCGCTTATCCACAGAGCAATGTCATCTGCGTAGACAGCTATACTCACAGGGAAGTCAGTGTCTCGAGGCAAAGGACCACGGAAGCGCGGCGAGTACGGTAATAAACAAAAGTGGCGATAATACGCTGCTCTCTGGAACACCACACATCACATTTCGGTATTTACTAGTTACTCCTCCGACACGCACTTGCATCTGGCGCTCCGATAGAAAATGATGCACTAAGTGGAGCATACGACCCGAAATTCTGCGGTTGCAAGAGCGAAAATAATCGCCGTATGTGGAACTGAATCGAAAACTTGCTGCATGTCTAAGAAGAGCATGTAGGCGGAATGCGTGTTTTCTTTAGCAAATTCGAGCGCTGAGACAAGGTCTGATATGTTGTCCAGAGCTGAACGGCGGCGACGAAAGCCACTCATGACATCAGGGAAAAAATTCTGCTCCTCTAGCCTGACATCTAAGCGAAACAAGACCATTCGCTCCATTAACTTGATGATATTTGAAGTTAGGGATATTGGCCGGTAGGACTTCGGGTGCCTTGCGAGACGCCCGGGCTTTAAAATTGGTATTACCCCGGACGATTCCCATTCGGCAGGGATTACACCGGTTCTCCATACTTCATTATACTCGTCCAATATACGGTCATTAAACTCTAAGCAACGTTACGAATTGCTTGATGCGTCACACCATCTTCGCCTGCAGCACTGCGGCGTTTGGAGAGGCTCAGCGCGTGTCGCAGCTCCTCAAGAGTGAAATATGCCTCCTCCATCTGGCGTCGACGGCGACCTTATAGACCGGCACTGCGCTCTAAACGAAGCACCGACTGGACTATATACTATCGCATTGATGCAGCCATACGGCGGCGTACAAAACAGCTTCGTCGCAAAAGCTGGGAAGCTTTGTGTAGTTCGTTGCACACTGGAAGTGGTTTTGGAAATGCATGGCGCATACTGAAGGCTCTCCGCACTCCTGAAATCTGCAAGAATCCTACGACTGCATTGAGCACAGCGACTGGCCAGTCACCAAAAGTAATAGCGAAGGCATTTGCAGACATTTTCGTCTCTCCTGCATCCAGTGACCACAATTAGCGACCTTGACCTTCCTTCTTTAGCAAGTCACAACACCATAGCCGTTTCGTACGTGCCTTCACGCAGGGATGTTCTGGTCAGATGTTTTCGCAGTCATGTATATTACTATGGCGACGGAACCTAAGCATCACTGAAGGTTCTCAGCTAGCGCTTTGCGATTCATGCGGCTGTCCACGTATCTTGAAGATACTAAGCAATACCTGCATCATTTAAAGATTAAGTCAAATTATGAGTTTGAACGCCCTAAAGCATTTCACAGTCTGGGACAGATGCCGTAGAGGCCTCCTCCGTATGTACTTCGGCCACCTGCGGTGTGCCTAAATCTAATTACATAAGCGTTTTGCATTCAGTCGACGTTAAAATGTCACTGCCTTGGTCACAAAACGAGTACTGCAGTTATCTGCAGGACTCGTGCCATAATATCCACTTAGGCACGCAGTGCCATCGTTTAACGTGAGAAGCGAGAGACGTCACTGGTCGCAAAGGGATTGAACTCCGAGGTCTAGGTTCAATTAGGTTATCGGCAGGAGGTCGCGTCGTTGGATATTACGGAGTGGAGAGGAGGTGTAGAGTGGGAAATGGCGGAGGGGCCCTGCTACGCGAATTTATTTGCTTCTATTTTCGTGTGGCATAGAGAACAAATGACGAACGAAATTTGCAGATATTAGTTTCGGTACGCAATGTGTAAAACATAAATTCGCGCTTTCAGATCGCAGTAACCGGAAACCTATGGCGAGTTTCATATTCAATGCCGTATATTTCACCTTCCGCAGATTTTAGTTGTGCTCTTACTGCTTTATTTTGACATCAGGGAAGATGACAGCGAAAACACTTTTCGGTTGCCCCAATATGATGAGAACTCGATTACACACTGGCGTTAATTTCAGCTTTGTTGCGGTGCACTGAGCTAGGCGTAATCCTAATGGTATGGCCGAAATTGAAATTTGTAAAGGCTAACCTCTTTCAGTTGATGTAGATGCTTAAGTACCACAATAGGCTACTAACAAGGGACGAGGCTTTTGCTTTTCTTCGCTCTGCAGAGTTTCTTCTTCGATTCCCATTATATAAGCAATCTTCCTGGTCAGGAGTCCGAGGAGCGAAACAGTAAAGTGAGTAACATATGGAGGTGTCATCAAGAATAAAAGAACAAAAGTTGTCGGAACTCCTTGTTTAGCTTCTCCCATGGCACCGGTGTTTCCAAAGCTGTTGATAGTGCCTTGTAACATAAGTGCCTGAGAGCCGTAAATGTGGAGACATTTACCACTCGTAAATGTTTCTTCTCGGTATCCTAGATAGAGAGTGAAAGAAAAAAGGAAACATGGTCATATAAAGGTCGATAAAATGGTACGCTAGGACCACAGCATTCGTCCTTTTCTAAGCAAGCCAAGCACAAAAGAAAACAAAGCAGTGGGGAGTGGAGACAAAGTTTATGTTCAGGAGGGTAATATAAAGTGCGTTGGAGGCAACAAAGAAACAATAAAGAAAGCTATGTTCCTAAAAGCAAGCCTACCCACAGGGTTGCGGCTGAACATTGGGACGATCGGGTTTCGGAGGTCTTGCTCTGTAGTACTTTCCTTTAAAACTTCTTGACGGGACGCTTTTACTACCCTCCACATGGAGTTGTTGCAGAAGGAGATTGTTTGCAGCTCCCAACACCGGACGACCGCCATCAGCGCATGCGGAACTATCAAAGTTGCGAAGTACAGCAACGTCGGAAAGGACGGGCTAAACATTTTTATATATAGAAGCTCGCGTTGCTGGAAAGCTCGTCAAGTTTCAAACCATCAAAGAAAGTGGAAAAAGAAACGTATTTTACTTGTTCTTGTGAGCAATAGCATTTTGTTATAAACCTGCGTTGAGGAAAACTAACAAGGAGCCAATATACCATGATGCGTTTCAAGTAATTTCCTGTATCGCGACTTGACAACCACTGTTATAACTCAGTTGCTTCTTTCAAAGTGAGCAGCGTTGCCGATAAATATATTTACTCTCGAATTGTGGATTCCCGTATTGTTTCATTTTTTTTCTTTGTGTCATTCATCAATAATAGTGAGCATATTGAATATGCATCACAATACCTACTTTTGGCATAATAAAAACGACCAGCGTCAATGTCTTACCGAATGTGTATGGCAGAGGTGTGGGATCATGAATCAAAACAAAGCCTTTTCGGCATAATGATCTTTGCTGTAAATGAAAAGATTGTGCACCCTCCACACGCTTCATGTACGCTTAGAATAAAGCAATAGTCCTAGATGTAACGACAACTTGCCGCCTAATTATTGACTCAAATGCTGAATGTTTGGCCGATGACAAAGTGTCACAAACGTACATTTCGAAGTTGGGATACAGGGGGACTAAAAGATTAGTTCGAAAAAAAAATAAGTTCTCAACGTTACCTTCCTACAGCAGAACTAGAAGGTTATGAATCAGGTTCCCATTTCCGATTATAAACAGTACATGCTTCCGTTCCGATAACACGTTCGGGAGATAATTTAATTGTTCTTCAACGGTTAAATGGATCGGACTCTGAAACAGGGTGAAGGCTTCTCCCTGAACAGAAGCTCTATGGAAGCAATGGAAGCAACGCATCCTCTCTATATCTTCGTATGTGCACAAATTCCTACTGAGCCCGCTGATCTCTCTCTTCAGGCTAATAGTTTCTGTGAGTCATAAAAGTTTTCTGCATTTCTTAATACACAACCTTATTCGTCTTGCATATGCTTGCTTTTAGTTGCAATACAGCCGTTCTTCAATAGCCGCTCAACAATGTATGAGGGTTGATCCTGATAATATATATAGTACAAATGTGGTTAAGTAGTTTGGCGTTGACGCCCAGTCTCGTTTATATAACCAACTATAACCGCCCCTGCTTGTTGTCTGATCCACCACCTGCGCTTCTATGCATCGTATTCAACGGGACTTCCCGGACAATGTTCATAAGGCAATTTATTTACTTTCTGGGCTCTTTCATAAAGCCTCACGTGTGCCTGCGCATGCGTGGCAGCCTACATGTGCACGTGCGCCTGTGGATCTGGGCGCAGACACGTGTTTACATGCATGCATGTCATAACCAACAAACTAAGTGATCCGTAAACGTATACTCTATAGGCCTGTTTATAACCATATAGATGAACTCTAGTTGATAACCTCCGTGACTAGTACGACAGTGCACAGCACAATCTGCCTTCAAAGGGCAACGGCTCTAATATTATAACTCTAATCTAATTATCCCGCCATGTGTTATCTTTACCGAACACCTTTTTTATCCTTTGTTCGATATATATTTTCTTTTGGTTGCGGCTTAGGAGCATTTATAATAGTGCTCCAGTTTTCTATTAGCGGCTGCTTACTATACTTCATGTTACTTTGTTATATATTTTATA